>NC_046658.1:59373956-59436671 GCF_010883055.1 Belonocnema kinseyi | reverse complement strand
CCTAAACGTACTTTATTGTACTCTAATACATTTCCCAAAGTTTCAGCTCGATATTTTATTTACAAAAAAAGTTCTGAGGTTCAAAAAAACATTCAGTGAACTAAAAATCTGTGGTCGGTAATATAGGTATTTAGCTGTGTCACATGCCCTTAATGATTGTTTTAAACTCCACGAAGCAATAGTAAAAACTCTTTTATGCAATAATTAAAATGGACCTTCAAAATTCTACCTACTCTTTCCAGTTTTGATTTTTGGCACCAGGCGGTGGAAAGTCCACTACCATGTCCAAAAGACGATATTTTAGCATAAAATGAAAACGAAACAAAATTATCGGCTTTTTCCTGGTGCTTAAAATTCCAGACAATTTTTCGACCAGGGACCACCCTGAAGTTTTGTTAGCCAGCTTTGGAAAAAATCTACTTTTCTTGGGACTTATAACCGATTAAAATACATTTTTTTAAAATTCAACTACGTAAAAATTGAAAGACTTGCAAAATTTTCTAATTGTAATGTACTTTTATCGCTAAAAGCTGATAGAAGCTCAAAACATTTTTTTGTGTGCCAGGTAAAAGAAGATGATTATGTAAATAAAAAGTAACAGAAAAGCTTGATATTAAAAAAATTCAACATTTCAATTTGATTAAAAACAAAAACTAAACAGACACTAAAAATCTGTGAAAAATCAATTTCGGACAAAAATCTCTTTCATATCGGATATTCACCTGTGATAAGATTCAAACTTGATGTAAGGCGCCTTTAAGACTTTGACTTTAAGATTTTTGCTTGGGGCAGGTGGACTACTCTGTTTCAGATTGTTTGTATCCTTGTGAGACAAGTAGATTTTATCCAGCCACGTTTGGAGTTTCTCGGGGGCCCAAATGGGAATATTCCAGTTTTGAGCGTTTTTAAGCGGATCCACGGAACACTGTTGGGGCTGTATCAGAGCACGCTCCAACATTGCATCCGCTCGCGATTTCTGTAGAAAGAAACAAAAATAATCGGTTAGTACATGACAGTGACATATTGTACAAGGATTACCTAAAATCGTCCAGAATTTGATCAAATCTAGGGAGAAAAATGGATCAATAAAGGGGGAAACACTTACAGTTCTTTGGGTAGGTTGACCCCGTAGATTCGTAGAATTTGAAAGGGGACCATCAGCATTGAAGTAAGGTGTCGGGGGAGTCGGCGTTGGAGTTGGGACCTCTATGCTCCGAAGCGAGGGGGGCCCCCCGCTTCCACCACTGGCATAAGCCCATTTGCGTTTATCTGAATTTGCCTGTCCGGATTTATCGACTCGGTCGCTGATCACAATATGGACGTTTCGTACTAAAAATACTTCAACCGTCTGCAAAAGACAAAATTAGAAGTTTAAATACATGTCTTGACACTTTTAATACGGTAAATAGGGAATCAATCAGAGTGAATAATTTCGTAGATCCAAGACCGTGAGGGAATCGTAATATAAAAGTATGTACCAACGTAAATGCTGTATACCAGAATTGTCAATCGTGGCTTCATTTGAAGGAGTTTTCTGCACTGTTTAAATTATGATTTTAAAAATTGAAAAAAATTCAGATACACATGAATTTAAATTTTGTTTCTAATCGAATCGAAAGTGCTTTTAAAATTGGTCGATTTTTTATGAAATTATGAGTATATAGTGCCATGACAGGTGAAAATTGTTTCCGCTACCTTCCGCCATATAAACCCTTTCCAGGTCACACAATCATTTAACGTAACGATTGCTACGAAAACTTGCGGTGTTTTTGTTTTCACATTTCTATTTATCGTAGGTGCTTTTAAATTATAAGATTGCTTTACATCATTCTGGCTGTTGAAAAATTGCATCATCTTCAAAATAAAACTTCGTTCTATTTATTTTGCAAATATAGAATTACTTTTAAATAATATTTGTTTAAATTTGGATCCATCCAAAATTGAACGTTTTAGAAAGACTACGATAGCTTTAAAATTTGAATTACTTAAATTTCTGCTCATTTCTACTATCAATTACTAATAAAACAGCTGTCTAAATCAAAATGATCTGTACAAACAAGATCCGCCCCCATATACAAAAATAAATATTTGACAAAAGCGTATGTTTTTATTAATTCAATAAATTGCATAAAAACGGTAAACAGGAACTAGGCTGAGGTCTGACGTTAGATAAAAAACTGATCTGTACTTAATTTGTCATTGCTCAAAAACAAGGCTTTTCCCGCAAGCTTTCAATATTTTTGTAAAACCCGCAAATGGAACAATAATACTGATAGAAATATTTTAAAACAATTTCCTATCGATTTCACCTCTTATCGATTACACAAATCTCTATTGGTAGCTCCCCCCTCACACCAAAAATCAATAGAAAAGAAAGAGTTAAAACTCCAATACACATAGGATTTAAAAACTAGAAAAATCTTTACATTTACCTACTCTTCTATTTGAAAAAATAAAAAAACCGGCATCACAAACTCAAGTCCAATCAAAACAAATACTTCACAATCGTCAAAACTTTCGGAACTCTCAGAGCGGTGCAATCAAAGAAAACCGAAACTGCAACAACTATCGCAATGGCGAAAAACTAAGTACGTTGCAAAAATATTTTGAGCAGGAACGAGCGCAAGAAGTCTTGGCGAAAGTAGTCCATCGGTGCATTTGGAGTAGGTGGCGCATGTTTGCGGTTTAGTAATCAAAGCCACGTAACGAAGAATAATCCTGCGAACGGAGAAACGAGAAAGAAAATTAATTCCACAACCGAGTTTAAGAACACACGTGAGTAAAGAACAAATATCGAGACCTTTTAGATTCTCTTTCGCACTGATAGAATGACGAGAACTCAACACCGGATCGAGGGGAATCCGGGCGAAAGGAGTTTGAATTTAGGTTAAATTACGCTGACGCAGTCGAGGGCGATTTTGTGAGTTAGCAAGAAAGGTGATTAAGTGCGCGAGCTGTGAGATGGAATTTAATACCCAAGAATTTTATTCTCAGAATCGTCGTCGGGCGGCGATGTTTGTTCGAGCCGCACAACAATGGTCGTCGCATTGTTGTCTTCTGTTTTAATTATACAGGCACACATGTCCGTCGGAGATACTACGAAAGTTGAGTAGAACTCTGGGGATAACATGTGGCAAATGCAATAATTGAACGCTGGATGTCGGAAAAATTAAACTGAAAGCGGGCGTTGTCGAGGCGAACTTACTCGAGGCTGGGAAGAGTCTTCTATGGCAGGCTACTGTCAAGCGCTTCCGAAACTCCGAAAGGTTTGCACAATCCTCGCGATGATTATACTCGATTTTCAAGTCCGTCAAGTTGATTTTTAAGAGTCACATGACGCCCTCAGGATTCCTGAGAACGTGGAATAGCACTTGGGGCCGGAGGAACATTTTTTCACAACGAAAAACGCGGAAGAGACCGAGACGCAACGCACTGACTCGCGAAACTGTCACGTACAAAATGGCCATTCGCCGTTAGCAGCTTGCTTCGTGGGCCTCGAGGCGGCGCTCGGTTTGCAAAGCTTTTCTCGCGCGAGCCGGCGAGCGGGAAAATCTTTTTTTTTTATCATTTGCCGGTTTTATTTTTCCGAGGAAAAATTAGAGTTAGAAGAAATTAGGGGCTGTTGAGGTTAGGTTTTTAAATTATGACAAGATGGCGCTCGATGTCTGTTGATTTTGTTCATTATGTTTGTGAACAGTAGTGGTTTTCGGAAATGTTTCCGGGTTTGATGACCGGAATCAGAAATTTAAGGAAATGTTTCCAGTTGTATATTTTTGGGACATTTTTTGAATTTTTGTTGCTGTTTTAAAAAAATTAATTTTATGAGGAGATCCTTATTATTTCTAGCAAGAGTTTTTATTCAATTTTAAGAGAATAACGTGTCGAAAACTTCAACATTCTTTGTATCTTGAGTAACACAAACGTCAGAAAATATCAGATTTTTCAAAATTCACAGAGGTTAATAATTCCAATGGGAAAACTTTTTTCTTCTTCAAAACTTCATTGATTTTCGTAGATTTTTTTAGTTAAAAAATTTCAATTTTAATAATTATAGCATTGCATTTGTCAACAATTTCAAACTATAATCCTTAATTTTCAAATATTCATAAGTCAAACAATTTTTTCGACAACATTCAAACTTTTTCGGGAATATAAATTAGTGTGAGACAAATTTGAATAAGGTTTCCGATTTAAAATCTAAACAGCAAAAAAAAAAGTATTAAATCCTAACTTAAAGAGTGTTAGGCCCGTAAAATCCGGAAATTCTTTTTGAAAATTGGAAAAAAGGCACATTTGATCAATTCGATAGCTTTTAATACCGTACACGAGGTGGCGTTGTTCATTTCTTCGACAATCTCGAATTTGTTTATCAAAAACGGAAAACGTTCCATCATGCCGGGAACCATATTTCCCGACAACTTTCCCGCGATATTATCGAGCGTTTTCACAACATATACAGTAAAGTAAGCGTGACTTTAGAATTTAGGGCGTAGCCCCCGCAGCGTAGCAACAGTGAGGCAAGTCTGGCCACAAATCTATAGTCTGTTCACCTTCCTTTGCTCACAGTTGCGATTAAATTTAGCGATATGCTACGAGTTTAGCTAGTTGGACATTCACCCCAAAATTCTCGTTTCAATTTTACAAACGCAATCGAATTCTCGAAATCAATGTGCTTTATAAATTGAAAATAAAAAAAATATTTTAGTAATGTACATATACAAGTTATGACAATGGAAGTATAGCGGAAACGGGAAACTGCGGGAATACTGGTTTGCCTTTTTTTATTGTTTTATTTTTAAAATGCAGTAAAGAAACAAAACTGGCGTCATGAACCTACCAAGAATAACAAAAGATTCCGACTGCAAATTACTGGCAAATATTAATTAATATAAAAATATCTTGCCGTATTTTTCAAGAAAGCAATTCATTTAAAAATGTAAAATGTAATGAGAAACTTAATCTTTTGTAATCTGATTTAATTGTTAATATTATCAATAACAGTTTAGAAAATTAAAGAATTATAGTTTCTAAATATGTACAATACCGGTTATGATTTTCATACTAGTTTACCAAATTTATTTTCGAATTGACTATGTCTGAACCTTGATCAATATCACGTTTTCATGATTACTTTTTGCATGTTGGCAAATTGAATAAGAGACTGCATAAATTACGTAACGCTGGTGAAAGACAGTTATGAAAATGGAATCCTTGCAAGAATAAGTCGCAAATAGCTATGTAAACAAATAATAACTGATTGTAAAACCTAGTAATTTTATTTATATTCTCTTTTTTGAATTATTTGAAATTTAGAGAAAAATTATCGGGAAACTACAAGGGTTTGTTTTGTTTATCAAGTTACAAAAACGAGAGTACCTTTATTCTTTTGGTAGAGAAAATGTTTTGAATTTTTTACTCACCCCTCCGAATTCTTTGATTTTTCCCTCTAGCTTGGCTGAAAGGGCATGATTCTTAATATCCAAATAAAACGTTTTATTCTCCAGTAACTTTGGCTTCGGAACGTTCTGAGCTCGACTGACTGTAAAAAATAAATATATAATCAATCATTTTTTTCAGAGTGCCTAAAACATAATTACCCTTACTTTTGGAAGTTCCTAATAATTCTATTTAAAGCTGTTTTTATACGAAAATGAATAATCTAAACAATAAAATGTCATCATTTAAAACAAAGAAAAACTGAACATTTTTGGGTAAACATAACCTTGAATTTAAGGAATTCAAATTTGACATTTTTCTCCACTGCTCATGTTTCTTGGAATTATTCTAGAAATACGGAGCAACACACAAAGAGACAGTAATAATGGTAATAATTTAGAAAGTTTGTAATGATACGAAGCGAGGAAGTATAAGGAGACGTGAAGGATGTGGGACTATTTTTAGTAGACAGACGATTGCGTAAAAGTTTATGTAAAAATGTAGTCAACATACGAGAATTTCTGCCGGTTTCCTTGGTATTATTTTCCCGCTGTTTTCGCTCCGGATGCTGGACCTTGGATGGCGATACCATCCCTATGCCATACACCGCGCGGCCAGCAATATTTTCTTCTCATCGGATTTTTCTCCCTGTCCCAAACTTTCCATTCTACATTCTTGCCTCACTGTCGCATCACAACTCGGAAATGCATTTTTTACCGTTCACCACTAACCAGTCGACGTTAGAAGAAGCTAATGCTTGATTTCATTTTGTACATAACGTAACGGTATATCACGAGTTTTATGAATTTTCTCCATTCGCTTTAAACGTGAAGGTTGTCCCTTCTTCTTCTAAAAAAAAATAGTCGCGAGTCGAGTTTTCCTCTCGGGTTAGGCTAGGATGCGCAGAATGCGCAGTGATAACAAAATTAAAAAAAGGTTTAAAAGAGTTCAGTATTTGAGAACTAAAGATTTACTGAGCCTAAATATAGAAATTTATGCTCATTTTTCTTGTGAATTGTCGAATTCAAGGAGAAGAAGACGACAAATGATGAAATGGAAAAACGGTGTAAATAGTGTGAAGTTGGCAGATAGACTATGGAGGTTAGGTTATCTAGTCACGTGGTCAAATTCAAATTTGTCGGAATGCAAAATGTCTTTCCAGAGTTGTAAGGATTATTGACAGAATTAAATTTAGTATCCACTAATTGATTCCCTTGAGAATATTTGGGTTAATCTTAAAAAAATGTTTGACAGTAAGTGAATTCATTTTACAGGAGAATCCTGCTCGCGCGAAGTGCACTTGTGAAAATGACTGGCAAGTTTTATGAATGTGTTTGTGTTGAATAAACAGGAAATTTTCTTGGAGTTGAAATTTGTTTTCAGCGTTTTCAGCTGACATCCACGTGCAATCAATATGCAGATCAGAGAGGAGGTGAGCGGATATGAGATGGGAATATGCGGCATATGCCCTGAACATGATTATGTTTCTGATTATGTCGGAGTCGGATTATGTTATTCCATGCTGACCAGTGTAGCCAATGACCGAGAAATTTCCCGGTAAATTCGATATCGTCGAGAATTTGTCGCAAAAACATCGGAATGATTCATTTTAATTACATTTCATTATCTTTGAACATTTTTTATCAATTGTTTTAGAAAGTAATAGCCAAAAATAATGTGTTCTGGCTGTAGATGATGATTTTACAGTAAATCAATACAAATTATACAATGTAACATGTTGAAAACTATTTTGTTTTATGATTTAACCTGTTTTTTCAGTTCTAAAAAGTCAGAGAAACTTTGTGGGAAATTTTCGAAGTTGCCGTGGTAAAATTCGTTTCGCCCGTTAGAATGCGCTGAAACGTTACGTTGTCTCACTCTGGCAACAGTAATGTTGACTCGCCGCGTGCGTGCGTGCGTGAGCCAGGCATGTATGGCGTGGTGTATATTTACATGTGTACTTCGCTGATTCTAAGATTAAATTTTTTTCCTATACATATTTCAGATTATCAACATCTAGCTCATCCCGATGTCACTAAATCATTTACATTAATTAGCTAATGGTCATAGGTATAAGTCGCATAAGAGAACACGGACAATATCGTTGAAACATAACCTATAATACTGTCATTTCTCAAGTTCCTTCACTTCATAAAATAAATATTTAAACAAAGATAATATATATGCTTTCAATATGTTCAGTACCAGAAATATTCGTGGAATTAGTAATGTCAGTGCTCTTGTCAAACGACAACTTCAACAAAATACAGTAACTGCAAAGAAAGAGTCCACTGAAGTTCAGTTCAAAGTTCCATGGGGTATTATTGCAGGTATGAAAATTCGACATTATGGTGTCATCATTTATTTTGTTTATTATAAAATCCATTAAAATCTAACAGTTCATATTTTTCCGTTTGCATGTACTTTAGTTCGTTGTTTTTCAAAAATGTAAGATTTTGGATATTAGTTTTAATACTATGTTACATTTCATCTTGAATGAGTAAAATACCAATTTTGTCACAAATCAAGAAAATTCTAGGTTATGGTGTCGAAATAATTTTTTACTGAAATATATACGTCATTCTATCGTGGATCAATAATTATTTTTTATGGATATACATATCTTGAAAAGTTCTAATAAGAGTACCTTTTGCTCTTTTGTTATATATTGCATTGTTTACGAGAAAAAACTTATGTTAAAAAATTTTTTGGGGCTGATAGGATGATTTTTCCTATAACCGTGGCTACTTGTATCGAAATTTCGGTACAAAAAGCTGAATTTTTTTGTTACAAATAAGAGGAGCTGGAAAAGGAGCTTTTGTACCGAAATTACGGTACGTTTAGCTGGATTTTTTTTCGGTACGCGTAGACACTTCCTTTCCTTATGTAAGCAGAAACTGTAAACAAATCTGGGGAAAAATAAAAAGGTGGGGCTTCTCAGAAAAACTTCTTTATGTTTTTCATCTAATTTCGAAAACATGAAAAGAAGATTTTCAATTTTGAGGCCTGGAAAAATTTTGCGTGATAAAAGTTTTCCTCGTAAACGACACAAGATATAAAAAAGATGTATTTTTTGTATAAATTTTCTTCATGTGTAAACGTTTGGGTAACATGTTTTAGCTCGTTCGGAAAAGGCCGCATTTTAGAAATAAAATGCCGTTCAATTTTTAAGAATTGCCCAATAATCTTCGAATGATTGTACCAAATAAAAATGCGATCAAAGTGTGAAATACGTGTTCCTTTATTTTCACCATTCTGACTGATTTTAAATTGACTTGGTGAATGTTTTTCCATTTTTTGTAAGGTTGATTAAAACTGAAGTTTTTGCGCATTTGAAAAAAATTATAAATTCGAAATTTGTGAAGTATATTTTTTCTTAAAAAATAATATTCTAAGTATCACAAATACTAGTAAACAATAAAAACCTCAATTTCAAACTATTAATTTGCAAATTGTTTAATGTAAAATTAAAAAAAATTCTTTATCTTTGAAAACGCTAAGGTAAAAATGGTAAACAATCTAAACTTTGAATCTGTTGGATTAACTTGCAATTCTTTGCACTTGCTTGCAATTTTTTTCAAGTGTTTGCAATAATTCTCCATCACATGGGACTTTTGTGCAATCGCCATTAGGTATTTTTACTTCAATGAACAGCTAATTTCACTTCGTAGATTGCTGAGGTAAAAACAAGGGACCAAATGCATGGGATCCAGTTCATTTTTTCATTATTTTGCTAATATCTTCGTAAAAGCACATTTTTTCTATATAAGTGTATTTGAAAAAAATGATTTTTTAATTAATATTTATTGAAATAATAAAATGATAATAATGATTATTAATTACAAATATATTACAGAAATAAAGTTTTGTCCCATGCATTTGATCGATTGTTTTCCCCTCAGCTTTTAACGAAATGAAGTGAACTGATGGTTGAAGTGAAAATACCTAATAGGCGCAAACTTTTTTAAATCGTGGCAACTAAAATAAATTTAAAAAATACAGATTTAAATTAAGAAGGACATGAAATCGGATGCTAAAATTTTAATTTTTAGGAAAATTGTGGGGTGATGGAAACAAACAACCAATACTGGCTCTACATGGATGGCAAGATAACGCCGGCTCGTTTGATTTGTTGGCTCCGCTTCTGAAGAATCGATCCATTCTAGCCATAGATGCACCTGGCCACGGTTTATCCAGCTGGCTTCCAAAAGGGATTCCCTACCACGATTCAATGTCCATCCACATAGTCCGGAGAATAAAACGCCATTTTGGCTGGGAGAGAATCAAACTTCTTGCACATTCTGCTGGTGCTTTAACTAGTTTTAGTTGCGCTTCTATGTACCCTGATGAGATTGAATTTGTCGTTGCTATCGACGCTCTTCATTATATTCCTTTAGATTTCTCAAGACTCTTGAATAGAAACAAGAAGATTGCGAGACATATCGATACCTTTTTGGACCAAGAAGAGAAAAATTCTCCAGCTCCTTTTCACACAGAAGAAGTGGCAATACAGAGGTGGATTAAAGGCACATCTGAATCCTTGAATGAAATTGCAGCCAGGACACTGCTCATTAGAGGTGCGACGAGGAAAGAAGACGGAACATATTCTTATAATCGAGATCCGAATGTCAGACTTAATGCTGCAAATATCGGCTTTACTATTGAACAGTTGAGGGCGTCAGCTGAGCTTATAAAATGTCCTTATTTAGTTTTGAGAGGAGCAGAGTCAAAAATGGAAGAAACTCTTTTTAATGGTGTCGCCGACATAATGCAAAATGGTTGTAAAGAGTTTTCTCTTCACACTGTTCCTGGAACGCATCATTTGCATATGGTGAATGCTGAGGGAGTTGCGGAGATTGTTAATCCATTCTTAGATCGATACGATAATTGAATTTAGTAATTGAGTAGACCATCATTTTAGATTATTTATTCTATTCTAGAGAAATAGCCACTACTTATGATTCATGGAAGAGCGTTCTTCATATACAAAGAAATTCAAGCTTGTAATTTGATTTTGTTTAAATATTTAAATTAATTCAAGCGTCTGCAATATTAATTTCATGTTTTCGCCAGTGGAGAGTTTAGAAATAATTATATATTTGCAGGGGTGTCGGAACAATTTTTTTCATGGGTGGGCTCACCCAAAATATGTTCAAAAATATAAATTTAAGATAAATATTATGTTTATTTTGTTATTAGATTTAGTGATTTGATGGGTGGGCTCAAGCCTACCCAGCTCACACGGCTTTGGCGCCCCTGTATATATGGTGTCATTTTCATAGACGACAGTTTCTCCTAGTGGGATACTACGGTGGTTGTTTAACTATTTTTGAAACTCTCTCTGTATATTTATATATGCAGGCTGTTCCAGTCTCAGGTGTTTATACGGATTTATACGGCTATATATAAATTTTAAAAATCCTGAATAGTTTACAACTCAAAAACTAAACCTTCAACTGATTTTCGAAAAAAAGGAATTTTAGATTGAATAATTTGATTTTTATACTGCTATATAAGGCCGGAGATTTGAGTCTCGGACATCCTGTATATACAGAGTAATGTACGTATTTATTTTTTTAATAACTCACAATTAACCTTATTTCTAAGATTGCGCTAAGATTTTATTAGTTTCCTATCTTTGTTAATTGATTTAACATTACAGAAACTGGAAAGTGTTTAAATAATTGTTAATTAATTCGTCAATGTACAAAAATAAATTACTACATATTTTTAAAATATACATTCTGAGGTTGATACCAACTTTTTGTTTCTCCAGGTTTTGGAACAAAAGAAATTTGAAGTTATTATTTGGTTCAAATAAAAGCTTTTAAGTAACTGTTTGAAATTGCAGAAAGTTTTCAAAGCTTCCTGCTTTTTTTTAAAGGAAAATTGTGGGGTTCTCCCGGAAGACAACCATTTTTGGCTCTTCATGGATGGCAAGATAATGCAGGATCATTCGATCTACTCTCTCTCTCTCTCTCTCTTAATAAAAAATTCTTCAGTATTGGCAATAGACCTTCCAGACCACGGATTATCGAGCTGGCTTCCAGATGGAATTCCCTACGACGACACAACAAGAATTCTCCTAATTCGAAAACTCAAAAAGCATTTTTGCTGGAAAAAGGTAAAATTTCTTGGACACTCAGCAGGAGCACTAACAAGTTTTCTCTACGCTTCTTATTTTCCTGACGAGACTAAATTTGTCATTGCTTTAGATATTTTACATTATCCGTCGATTAATGTTTCCCAGCATACAGCTCTTTATGCCCAAACTATAGATAAGTTCCTCGATTTGGAATCTAAAATTTCATTAATACCAAGTTATCGAGAAGATGAGTTTGTACAAAGGTGGATCAAAGGTACGAATAATTCATTGGATGAAATTTCTGTTCGAATTTTGATGATTAGAGGAGCCAAAAGGAAAGAAGATGGTACTCTTTTTTTCAGTAGAGACCCTCAAATTAAACTAAATATTCCAACTAGATCAATTTATACTCTAGAGCATTTAAAAGGGCTTTCAAAACTGATCAAATGTCCTTATTGCGTTCTAAGAAGTACAGAAACTGTCTCAAATGATGAATTTTCGAATGATGTTGCAAAGATAATGGAATCCTGGAACTCATCATTTGCATCTCACGAATTGTAAAGGCGTTGCTGAAATGATAAATACATTTTTTAATTGATAAGTATGATTAAATACAATAAACTTAAAAGATGCCTTTTTTCGCTTTCGAATATAAATTTTATTTAGAAAACTAGTCAAGTGAACTTAATGTACTAAGAAAGCTGCATTTCAATAATGTTTACAAGAGGTAGAAATCGTAGACTTTAGTAAAATATGGAATGTCTCAACTCAATCTTCCAATAAAACTCTATTTTTTATACATTTGTCTTATTCTAGTATCGACATTTACGGATACAGATCCTTGATATAAAATTATAAAACTTGCAATTTGAGTTTTTAACGTCTTAAAAATACGAGAAATTTAAGCTGCCTCTTTCAATTATCTAAATTATCAAAGATAGTAACAGTTTATAGAGATTTTCAATTATTGTGAACAAAATATTCGAACCAATAAGAAAAATCACGGCTTCCACGGTTTTCTTGGCGAGTCCTTTTGCTTTGTTTTGTTGAGTTGCATGGGTATTCTGGGCGAGTCCTTATGCTTTGTTTTGTTCAGTTGCAAACTCTGCATCGGATCGCACTTTTGTGGAGATGCTTTTGAAATTTCGATTCGAGGCACGTTTAGTTCTCGTACTTGAGGTTCTGTAAAAATGTAGATTCAGTGGATAAATTTTCAAGAGTAAAACTTATATGTGACGTTCCGCAAAGACAGAATATTCTCTGTAGCTTCTGTGAGCCTGAGAATCTTCAGTGAATATTCAGAGATTTCTATCGGTAGGGAAGTATTTTAATTTTTTTTTTTATTGTCTCAATTCGACGTATATAGAGGAAAAAAAAAGTTTCAACCCAGCATGATTCCTTTTCGGACAATATTTTCACACAACTAAACTTCTTTTCAATCCAACTTATTTAGTATCGATTTCGATTTTCCATGGTGTATTTTCCTTATCATGCACAGATACCATTTTTTAAGTTATCTCATTTTGCCTTACCATCCTTGCATCTGTGAATTCTCAAAAAATGTGAGATATTTTTTCAATGCAGTATTTTCTGAACGAGCGCAAGTAATCGGGATTTTTTATTCAACGTGGAAAATCTTACTCTTTCAATCGATCTCAAGCAAAATTTTAATTTAAAAAATTAAATATTCACCAAAAACTGAATGGTAATATTAACTATATATCTAATTAGTTTTGTTCTTGGTAAACTCCTGGACCAGGCTGAAAACAATCATTTTAGAAAAATCGAATTTTGTAATATATTGCTCTTTTGTAATATATTGCATTATGTACGAAAGAAAAAACTTATATTAAAAAAAATCTTAGCCTCAAAAATATTTTAGTCTGCATAGAAGCATAGAACTGATAGAATACCTTTTTTATAGTAGCGAGAACTTTTAAAAAATATTGGAGAAATAAAAAAGGTGGAGTTTTCCTAAAAATCTTCTTTTCGAGTTTTCCAAATTCGATGGAAAAATTAAGAATATTTTCTGAAAAGCCCCACATTTTCTATTTTTTCTAATATTTTTTTACAGCTTCTGCTTATATAATGCAGACATCCTATCAGTTTGATGGAGGCTCAAACATTTTTTAGACCGGGGATTTTTTTAAGTATAATTTTTTATTTTTTTATTGCAAATGATGCAAGATATCACAATATATAGAATGGTTATAGAAATATAGAACAATATTTATAATATTGTTATGATATAGAACAATGGGTGACTAATAAAAAAACTCAGGAGATATGTAGTACATATTAACATTCATTAAAAACAAAATGGAAAGAGCGGTTTTTGAGAAAATACACATTCGAGAATACTTACGCTCGTTCGGAAAATATTGCATTTTGAACAAAAATTCGGTAGATTTTTGAGAATTCGCAGATAATTTTCAAAAAATTGAACCAAATAAAAAAAATTGGTAAAACTGTGAAATACGTGTTTCTTTACTTTTTCAAATGGGATTGGTCAGTTGGAGCTTTGAAAACTCGTTTTACGAAAAAACGCATCTAAAGTTAGCACGCTTTATGTTTTTCCTTTAAATAAAAAATTTACCAATTTCCGATCACTTCCGAGACATAAGTATAATATCACAAGATAGAGCATAGATTGACGTTTGATTTCCCGTAAGAGCCCAAAGTTAAGTTAAACCCAAAAATAATTGCACATCCAGTTTCTCCTTTGTATGTGTTTCGAGGATGCCCCCCTGGTTACTTTCAGACAAGAAAGAAAAAATCATACTACGCGTTTTTGAAAAAAAAAAGATTTTTTCATTTGTAACTATTAAAAATATCATTTTTCTCGAAAAAGATGCAGCATATGAATAGCAGTCCATAGTTCAAAATTGTTTCCCCTTCTAAAATATATAAAGTTGTACCATTGCCAGATGTTTATCTTGCATAATTTAACAAATTTTTCCAAAAAGATAGACACAGTCAATAAAAACCAACTTAAATAGCATTTAGTTAAAAGAAATTGAACAGATTTTTTTAAAAGTCGGTTTTTAGTTCACTGACTATGACAAGAATATGTTACATGAGATTATTGAGGTTCCTGTACTTCAAAGTAAAGAAAAATTGGTTTTTATCTCTAAAATTGAAGAAATGTAATTTTTAACGATTCAAAATGTCATTTTTCTCGAAAAATAATCAAAATATGAGTAGCAATTCATATTTGATTTTTTTGTTGAAATTGTTTGTTAAATTGCACAAGATATACATCTGGTAAGGGTACATTTCCATAGATTTCCGGAAGGAGAACAATATTGAGCTAAGAATTGCTAATCCTGTTTTGCTTCGTTTTTGAGAAAAATTAGATTTGAATATCTAAAATTAAACAAATGTTTTTTCTCAAAAACGCTCTGTACGATTTTTTTCTTTCTTGGCTTAAGATAACCGGAGGCATCCCGGAAACACTCACAAAAGAGAAAAATGATGTACAAGTACTTTTGGGTTGAACTTAATCTAGGCTAGCCGTGAAAAGCAGTACTTTTGATGTGGCCCCTTTGAAGAGGGCCCTTTCCTTTCGGAATGTTATATATAACATTAGTAATTATTTTTAATTAGGTGGCTTTTACACTTCAAGTAGTAGTATCGCTTTAGCAACAAAATGTGTTGTTTCTAGAGAAAATTAGGCGACTTGTATTTTTCGATTTGAGAAAAAAGTGTCCACAAAAGTACGAATTTGAATTTTGACGTTTTTTAAGAAAAAACACTTTCTTTCAACTTTAGTATTTTCTGACTAAATTCCGATATTTACATTATTTATTTCAGATCCTGATAAGTTTGACCGTTCTCTTCCAAGGTCTGTCGGCAAAAAAATTCAAGCGTCATTTTTTTGTTGAAATTTAATTTTTATATTTAAAAAAAAAATGCTGCCGTATTCTTAATTTTAATCTTTATTCAAATTTTCCACCCGACTTTCAAAAAGAATTGTAAAACTCAATAGAATTGGACATAGAAATTTTAATATGTGAATTTGACAAAAAAAGAAAAGAATACTCGTAACTTTATGGAAAAAATGTTTGTTATTATATCGGAAAATTCATCGAAATATAGAAATGGACCGGTAATGCTGTGGGAAGAACGGTAATGGGCTCTAGAGAGAGAAAAAACATTTGAGACGTAGACCTATCTCTTTCTAGATAAAGCTGATTGGTCGAGAATATTTTCGTTGGGTGAAGTTTGGCGTAGCACAGGACCGTGCTTTGTGTCGCGAGTGCCCCAATAATGTGATGTCTATTGCACTTTTCAGAATTGATTGATTTATAATTTATTGTAAATAAATATAAAAAATGTTGGCAGTCTGTGTAGTTTGTGGGCGTTGTCAAGACGTTTATATGGGGATATGTTTTCATACGTAACTTAAGTTATTGAATATAGTAAAATAGAAAGTATTACAACAATAACAAAAACTCAAAATATGAAGTTTTGTACCTATGCCATACAAATGGTTATTTTTAATGTTATAGAAATATTGTTCAAATTTTGGACAGTTCTTACATTATTTTTGAACTCACAAAAGGATTATTATTGTAGCATTTTCAATCCAATTTCAAGAAGAATTGAAGGTTACCAAGTTTTTAAAATAATCTATCTGAAACAGGTTATTTTACGTGAATGTTCTTTAAATTTCAATTTATTATAACTAAAAATTTCTAATGTATTGTTTATCTTTTTTTTTTAATTAACCGTACAGAATATTCAGGTAATACCCGGGGCCACCAATACACTGGACAGAGTCCTGAAATAGATAAAGGCAGGTCTACGTCTCATGTTTTTTCTCTCTCTAGAGCCCATTTCAGTTCTCCCCAAAGCGTTACTGAATTGAAGTGTAAAACCTGCCCGATTTGAAAAAAATCTACAAATGTTTAAAATAATAAAAAATGTTACCACGTATTCTTCTGGCAGCAGGGGAAAAGAGCATTCTCGCCTGAGATACTGGAAGAATATGACTCGAATCGACACCAAAAGATTTTCTACCCTTCTGAAGTTTGTTCTGCGTTGGCGGGTTTTTATAATCATTTTTCTTACTTTGGATTCCCGAGGTTGACGGCATATTCGTATGCACCGGAATATTAGCATTTTTTTCCAGTGACCTTCTCCGCTTTTTGTAATATGTCTTGCTTCTCTCCTGCGCTTTGCTTTTCGCAAATCGACCTTTCTTTTGAACAATGTTTTGATTTTCGCTGGAAAGATCAATTTCCCTAATCAATTTTGAAACCTCCGAAGTTGTAGATTCTTGTGTGAAGATGTTAGACATTGATAAACTTCTTCTCAGATTCTTTTGAGATGTCTCCTCAAGTAGAATCTTTCGCTCCCAATACAAAAAGGAATCATCTTGACTATCGGTGGTGGCATTAATATTCTTCGGTTCGTAACTATCGTTATTTCGAATGAAGCGAGGAGTCACGGCGTATTTTTTCTTCTGGGGGTTGCCAGTATATTTATTAAAACTAGAAAAATCACAAACTTCAGCCGAAAAACGAACTTTGTTTTTCTTGGGAGAACCAGTAACTGCTTCTCTACAACTAATTTTCTTCAAATAGATGTTCTCCTTGTTGGATTCAACATGAGAAATCGGAGGAAAATATTCCTTCTTTTTCCCTTCACTCTGTGGATCTAACTTTGAAGCAGTTTTCGGAGTTCTTATAGAATAATGCCATTCAGGCTCTGACTCGCTCTCGATACGTTTCTCCGGTTGAAAAATACTCCTCAGCTGTCTGGCGATCGACTCCACAACCATTCCAGTATTGTTCGAATCGATATCACTTGAAATCGAAAACTCTACGTAATCGATGAAGCTGTCTGTTACGCTCGAGTGCTCCACGTAACTGTACTCAGTTTGCAAAGTGTGAAGCAGAACTAGAGCGAGCTGATCTACTGTAATTTGTCTCGAGGACATTTCTAAAATCTGTGCGAGGGTTTTAATCGTCTCGTTGAATAGATCAGTCTGGGGCAAATGTGGCATCGAGCTTTTCCTCAATTTCTCAACAATGGGCCCCAATTGGGGACCCGAAATTTGGGGATTGGTATTGCACAATATAGTCGACTCTTCCAAAATTGTTGTCAAATGTTGGAGATGAGGTGGAAGGTTAAGGTATATACTCGACAAATGGAAAGGTTCATTCGAGGTAAACCCGGAATCAGAATTTTCAGATGGTTGGCAGTCTGCGGATTGGTCGGTTTTCGGGAAAATTGTATTGTTATTTTCAGAGCACTGTTTTTTTAGAGGAGATAATGATAAGCGCAGGGATTTGTAACTTGTACTGCAGGTGTTCAATGTGCCTTTAGCCTCAGCTTCAGGACTGGACTCGCAGTCTGCAAATTCCTCCTCTGAGGAGATTCTTTTGTCCAGATGATTATTAGGGAGGAGGTGGAGATTTGTTAAAGTGGAACTTGGGGAATAAAAGGAGGAATCAGAGTCCAAAGCACCATCTATAATGGTTGACCCTAGCGATTCTACAGATTTATTTGCAATTGCTCCTTTGACAGTGCCTGCTGCGAGAATGAACGATTGTGATCTGTCTTGATAGAATGAAAGAGTATCATTTTTCGATACATTTTTCAAGTAAGAATCATTGGCTTCAAGTCTTCTGAGTTCCGATTCATCTGTATTGGTGGGCAAGTTTGCATCTATACTGGTGAAATTTGTAGAGTTAAAAGTTGTAGTACTGATATCTGATGTCCGAAAAGCGTTATTGAAAGCGGCGTGCTCTGATTCGCCTGAAAATAGAAGGAAGTAAAAAAAAATTTATATCAATAGGACTGAATTCATATAAAATCGGGCAGATAGTCCATGCTCAAGCCTTACCGATTTAAGAAAAAAATGTTTTGACAAAGTTATGAGTATTTGAAGTTAAAAAATTGAAAACAAGGATCATCAAAAAATAGAAGATAGAAAAAATAGAGACATTTCAACCAAAAAAGATAAATTTTAAACAAAACTGTTGAATCCATTAACAAATAAGATTATTATTAACCAAACAGTTGAATATTTCTAAAAAAAAGAATTTTAAAAAACATATTGGAATTTTTACCCGTGAAAGTTTGAAGTCCAATTCTCAACACAAATATATGAGTTTAAAAAAAACGTTAATTTTCTACCACAATAGTTGAAATTTCGATCCAAAAAGACGAATTCTGAACAAAATAGTTAAATTTTCAACCAAAAACGATGGTTTATTAACAAAATACTAAAAGTATAATCGTGAGGAGGAAGCAAATGCAAAATAAAAATATACATAAATACGAAGCAAATAATTTACTAACAATAATATTATGTCAGGGAAACCGTAAAATTTGATTTTCGAAATTCGCGAATTCTCTGACTTTTGAAAGCTTTTTTTTTAAATTCCTGAATTTTCCATGGCCAATGAAATTCCCTGACTTATCCCCAATTTCAAGGGTTTTCCCGTTTACAGGCCCTCTTTAAATAATTTGGAAAATTTGTTTAAAGTTCAAAATTGAAAAATCATCGGCGGTTTTTCTAAAAACATTCAATGTCAATTTACTCAAAACCCATGTCATGCTTTTTCTCTTGATTTTTTTTCTAGATTCGTTCTAATGTAAAGTTTTGGAAAGAGGAGATAATTTTTTGCCTACAAAATAAAATTCACGTTTTTTGTCAAAAAAAAAACAAAAAAAAACAAGAAAAACAAAACAAAAAGGACGTAATTTAAGAGGCTTAACAGTGTGGTGGTGGAGTATAATAATTTAGTAAGCTAGAGGAAGTGGAGGGTTTTGATTATTGAAAGAATATCGACTTTTAAAGGAAAAATTTGGATTTAAATGTTGTATCTACAATTTTTCGCAAAAAAAAACTAGAAAATAACGCGAGACAGAAGAGAGTGTTAAGGAACATTTTCCTAAAACTTTTTAAGAGAAACAATTATATTTCATTTACTTTTTTCACATCTTATGTCGTATTTTCGAATGTTTTCAGGAGAATATTTTAAAAGAGAACGACAACATCTATCAAAATCAGAAAGAAAAAGATAAATATTTTATACTTTTATCGAAAATTTTGACCATTGTTTGATGATCCGAATTTCCATATGGTTTTGCTTTCCATTTCTAATGTTCTCTCAAATATTTATTTTGCAATCAACCCAACAACAATCTGGGTTTTTTGTTTAATTCTGACCGTTTTCTTGTAAAAACAGGATGTCTACTCAAATCCTGGAAAAATTCCCTAACAATTCAAGTTTTTTCAGGTATCTCAGGTTTTGTCGAGGTATATTTATTCATCGTACGGAGCCATTCAAATATTTCAAAATTTTTTAAAACATTCGACTCGGAATATGCCTACAGAATTGTGAATTTATTATAAATTTTTTTGTTCAGTTTATATGGATTCAATTATTATGTTTAATTCAGAAAGATCTGACCAATTATATGAAAAGGTATTCTTAAATGTATTAGAATCATCGATTAATTAAATAAATAAATAATACTAAAAACATAATTAATCATTCCTTCAATTTGTCTCTTAAAGTCCATGAATTTGGATAATAATTCAAACAAATTTTTAATTTATCCTTATCATAAAATGTCGTGCATATTTAGGTAAATTAATGTGAGTTCTATATTAAATTCAATTAAACCGCTCTCAATTCCTAACTTTTCAAGTAAAAATATTGTATCTCCTACAAGAAAGATGCATTTTTGACCAAATAGTTGAATTTTCAACAAAAAGGGGATTTTCAAATAAATGCGTGAGTTTTCAACCAAATAGTTGAAATTTTCAACTGAAAAGATCAATTGTTTACCAAATCAGTTTCAAAATGTAATGTTCAAACAACAAAATGTCAACTAAAACGATGAATTTTCCACTAAAATGATGAAACTGCAGGTGAAATAGATTATTTTAAACCAAAAAGATGCATTTTTATCAAGAGTTTAAATTTCAAACCAAATAGTATTATTATCAACCAAAAATATGAATTTTTAACTAAAATAAAAAAAAATCAATTGGAATACTTATATTTGCAGTTAAACAATATAATTTTCAAAGAAATAGTTTAATTTTCAAAAAAAGTGATTAACTTCTACAAAAAAAATATGAATTATCAATGAAAAAAGATATTTTTTCAACCAAAAGTTGCATAATTTAATTTTTAGTTAAAAAATTAATGTTCAAACGAAGTATTGAATTTTCAGATAAAATGATGAATCTTTAAATAGAAAAATTGAATTTTTAACCAAGAAGATTAATTCCTATGGAAACGGACGAACTTTCAATTAAAAAATATCATTTTCGACCAAAAATGAAATAGTCCAACTTTTATTTAAAAAAATTAATTTTTAAATAAAGAGATGATTTTTCAACTAACGCGACGAATCTTTATAATAATTTAATTAGCAGCCACAAAGACGAATTTCTATTAAAAAAATCTGCCTGCTGCGCGGGCACATTCTCATCGAGCGCAGCTCGCCTCTCTCGCAAGTGTAATCGCGCCTACACGGAGCGACCGGGGCAAGAGCTGCCACTGCTTTTGACACGAGCGGTTAGTGTCAAAATAAAAATTTTTGGAATAGCAAGAGCCACAGTTGTCAACGCAGTGACTGCTCGATAATTCCCACGAGCCGCTCGTGCTAATGGCAACAGCAGCAGAAAATTGTCGATTTTACCAGTTTTAGGTTCCCCCGGCTTTTTTTTCTAGAATAATAAGTATTTTGTCTTAAAAATGTGGCAAATGATAGCGAACATGCTAACGGACGTCCCCACACACTTTTTTGCAGGTTAATTCAAAAAAGTTTTAATTTAGCAAAATGTGATTAATTTGCATAGCGCTTAGGAAATAGTATTGATTTTTTCAGTGTTAGATTCCCCCGGCTTTTTTCCTAGGTTAAGAAATATTTTGCCTTCAAAATCTGGGAAATGATAGCAAACATGCTAATGAACGTCTCCACATACTTTTTTTTGTGTTTTTTATCAAAAAATTTTTGAAATTGCTAACAACGTGTGTGTATATTTCGAGGTTATGTGTGTTACAATTCACCCGAACGTTACTTCCAAACTAGACAATATTTTTGGCCGAAAACTTTGGACTTACAAATAAACATAGTAACTAATCTCTCGGAACTAACCTTGTTTGCAGGCAATCAAAAAAGTTTATTTCATAAATAATTTCCAGATTATCGGAAAGGCAGCGATGAAAAACGACGTAACCTCAAAAAAATGCATATGCATAAAATTTTTATTTAGCGCAATACATTTTTTTGTTATTATCCCTCAAAAAAGAGTCCAGGGACGTCCGTTATGTTATTTTATAGCATCTCCGAATTCAGTTTTTAAAATTTTTCATTTTTGTGGAAAAAAAGCCGGCGAAACTGTTAGCATCACATGCCCTTAAGTGAAAATCGCGCTTGTCGCTCGACTCATTCGCCGCAATACCGAATGCTGCAAGTATTAAGGAAAAACGTGACATGATCAAATGTAGTTTTATCATTTAACAGGAAATTTAGAAAAGAGAGCGATAAGCGCGGTTGTCACTAAACATTAGAGCTATTTGACATCAGGCGATATTGAAAATTAACACGAGAGATTGTTTCCAATCCCAAATACGGGCTGTGCTAAGCGCAACACTTACCAAGCTCGCGCTGCTGTTGCCATTAGCACGAGCGGCTCGTGTGAATTTATGAGCGGGCAGTGTGTTGGCAACTGTGGCTAGTGCTATGAAAAAAAAATTATTTTAACACAACCGCTCGTGCCACAGTTTCTCTGTGTAGGACGCGCAATTGTTGGTTCTCGCGCTTCGCACTCGATTTTTTATTTACCTCGCTCTACGCACTCGAACTTTATATTTTTCTCAGATACGTGCATTCGCATATTCGCGATCGATCTTTGCATTTCTCCCACATTCGTGCAGAGAACTTCCAAAATTAAAGATCAAGGAATCGACAAATGTAATTGTGCAATTGTGAACTCTCTTTTGTTAAAGCTCTTTCGGCTTTAGCAAACACATTCTCATCACGTATCTCGTGCTTCGCACTTGATTTTTCCCAAAATGTCAAATTTTCTACATTATGCTCAACACTTTTATATCAAATATAATACATTTTTGATTTATCTCTGCCTAGGATTGGGTATTAAGATTTTGTAAAATAAAGTACAAATTGTATTTATTATGATTATTTTAATATTTGTTTCTTATTTTGCGCCAAATTTTATTATTAGTTGCGCTGAAACATGTATCATTTTAATAAATTTATATCATGACAATTCATAATATGCATGAAAATTGAAACAGTCTTATTCTTATTGCCTTGTTTTTATAATTTTTTAAACTGTTAATCTTTTTTTTTTACAATTAAAAAAAACTACACTTCCTATGAAAAAAATATTCGTAAAAAATTTGCAAATCTTTTTTGGTTGAATAAATTTTGTCTCACTTATTCACGTACCTTGTATCATTGTACTCAAATATAATTTTTTAATGTTCAATGTTGTTTTTCAAAAATAAAACAAAAACTGCTTATCCTACAAAAAAGTAATTCCTGAAAAATTTGCTATTCTTTTTTAGGTGCACAGTTTTTGTCAATCTATCTCTTTTCGTATTTTGTTTTGTTTCCCACAAATGGAGTTATTACTTTTTCATTAGTTTAATTGGGGTTAATTGTTCGTATTTTGGTCGAGTATAAAAAGCTGTCGAAAGAATTTTCAAATATTAAAAAAAAGTGGTCTCGAAAATTGTCAAAATGCTTTAACTTTTTTAAATTTCTTTAAAAAAAGCTGGCTAACGAACTTTTTCTTTCTTTTCATATTCTTATAAAGTGTACCAAAGGGTGATCCAATCGAATAACCTTCGAATGTTACTGTGTTTACAGACTACAACGGCGACAGACACCGACGTAAAAACTATTTTTCCTGACTCAGGGTGTCTCAAAACGTCGACATTTGATGGAATCCGCGAGTCATTTTTGAGTCATTTTTTGTATAAAACCAATACCTTCTCATTAGGATGAGAATGTAAAAAGACGAATATTCAACTAAAATAATTGAATAGTCAACAATTGACAATTCAATTATTTTATAGTGGTTAAATTTTAAGTTAAAGAAAAAGTAATTTTAAGCGACAATGAAAATTACAAAAAAATAGTTACATTTTCAAACGAAGTGTTGAATTTAAACTAAAATGATGAATCCTCAACTAGAATAACCAGTAGTCAGAAAAAACTTCCAAACTTTTTATTAACTACTACCCTGGTCGAAACAAATAACATCTATTACAATTCGAATAATTGAATTTTTAGCTAAATAATTAAATTTTCAAGCAATAAATGTTTCTACCAATACATACGAATTTTCAATTTAAGGACATAATTTTTCAGCAAATAATATAAGTTAAACTTTTATTTAAAAATATTAATGTGCAGACAAAGGGATGAATTTGTAACTTATACGATGAAATATTTAATTGGAATAGTTACACTTTCGTTAAAAAAAAAAAAGAAATTTTCAACAACAAAATTTGACTTTAAAAAAATAGATACATTTCTAAACAAAGTGTTGCATTTTCAACTAAAATGATGAATTTTCAACTAGAATAATTTAGTTTTCATCTAAATAATTGACATTTTAGTCCAGAAGACTAATTTCTACAAAAAAAAAAGAATTTTCAATTTAAAAACATAATTTTTCAACCAAAAATTAAAAAAATTTACTTTTATTTTTAAAAAAATTATAATTTTCACCCAAAGAGATGAATTTTCAACTAAAATAATGAAATTGATGAAATCAATTGGAATAGTTACATTTTCAGTTAAAATAAAAGTAATTTTCAAAAAAAGTTACATTCTCATAAAAAGTGTTGAATTTACAACCGATATTAATTAATACAAACGAATTTTCAAATAAAAGATAAATTTTCAACCAAAAATTAAAGTTAAATTATTAGTCGAAAAAATTAATGTTCAACCAAAGAGATGAATTTTTAACTAAAATAATTGAATATTCAACTGTATAGTTATATTTTTAGTTAAAATTTAATTTCAAGAAAAATAAAAGAATTTTCAAACAAATAGTTAAATATAGTGATATAAAGCTACTTTTACAAATGAATCATTTTTATTCAAAATTACTCATGCTCTCGAAAAAATTCCCTGACATTACAGGTTTTTCAGGCAAGGTATAGACTACCTAGAAAATAATTGGATTTACAAAAAAAAATTAAAAACTTGTACGAAGTAAAAAACTTAAGCTCGCATTTGAAAAATAAAATCCTATTATATAAAAAAATATATATGCTACGAGATAAAAGTGTACAACAAATTAAGGATAATAAATCGTGAAATAAATTATAAAAGGGCAAAACTATATTTTAAAACTCTCTCTCTCTCTCTCTTTGTGATTAAAAGACTTGTTTCGTATTAACTTTTGTGTCATTAAATTAGATATAGCTTGTTCACTCCATGATAGCACGTGGGTGGAGGTCGAGGGGGACAAAGTGCGTACATACATTACAAAAAATGCAATCACATAAACAGATCGTGATGCTAAACATAATGAGAAAAATAAAATAAGAGCATTTTTTCAAAGATATATGTAAAGTTTATAAAAGGCAATAATCACAATAAATTATATTGAGAATCGTCGAATGTGAATCTCATAATAATATACTTTTGCTTATTATATAGAAATAAAATTGGCATCGCTATACAGGTGCAATGGACTTTGAAAGGATGAGATTTGGGGTTAACTTTTCATGATAAAGAATTTATTGTACTTACTATCGGTTGAAGACGCTCGCTCTCGATAAGATTTAGGCATTTTTGAAGTTTCACATTCATAGAGTCAAAAATAATCGCTCAAAATGCACTTTTATTTCAATCGAAGCTTTTAAACGTTTCCCATTCAACAATTCCAAATCCACCTGACCGTCAGCCCTCCTGTGGTATCGGGAGCAACAAGTGTTTAAAATTGTCGTTAGGTGAGTTTTAGGTTATATGTATAGGACAAGGACAGGTTTACGTTTACGGTTCACAATATGCATATTCAAGTGGACAGAAAAAATTGAGAAAAGGGAGCAAAAAAGCAGGAGAAAAAATAATGGAAAATGACAACCGGCTTTCGACGCAGGAGATAAGATAATAACGAGATAAGTATAACATCTCGTTCCTACTTCGTCATCTTTTTCCAGAAATTTTAAATAATTTACAGCTTGTGAGAATAATAAATTTAATTATTTATTCAATTTGAATTTTTTAAACGTGTATGGTTGAAAAAATTGATTCTGCAGTAGTAGAACTTTTGGCTTTAAAATTTTTTAAAAATAAATTTGTAGCAAAAATGAAGTATTTTAATTTTCTCTAATTGTATTATTGTAAAAACTTTAACAACTCCAAAAAATTAATGTTTTCATTCATTATTTATTGCATCAATTCACTTCTTATTAAATTATATAAAACCTTATTAATTCACAAGAAAATTGATTCTTAAAAATTAATGCAGTCTTCGAATTCCAAAAAAGAAAAAGAAAAAATATTTCTAATTATTTATTTTCGCGTGTTTGACCAGGTAACCGTTTGTTTAAACTATCGTTAAACTTTTTATCGCCTTCCACTTATTTTTTACATTGTCATCCTAATGGGAAGGTTTTGTTTTTATGTAAAATTTCACTTTGTCGGCTTTCATCAAATCTCCATGTTTTCAGACCTCCTGAGTCAGAAAAAACGATATTTACTAAGGTATTTGTCTATCTGTCTGTAGCCTATAGTCTGTAGCCTGTAGTCTATATTCTATATAGGCACAATAACTTTCGAAAAATTGATCAGATTGGATACTACTTTGGGGCACTTTTTTAAGGGCTTAAAAACAAGAACGGGTTCGTAAACCAGCTATTTTGGATAAAAATGACAAAAGTGAGCGCATTTTCAAAATTGTTGAAACCACATTTTTTCAAGATTTAAAAATTCTATGTACCATTATTCATAGTACTCAGAAACTCGAACAATTTATTCTTATGACTTTTTTTTATAAAAAGAAAATTATCAGAGTTAAAGAATTTTCAAAACAACAAAAAAAAAAAAACGAAAATTAAAATTTTATGCCAAAGAACGCATGATATGAAAAAATGTTAAGAGAAGAAAAAAGTTAATTTTGAAAGTCGTACAAGATTATCATAACTTTTTAATTTGGTCGAAAAGTTGAAAATTCAAAATTTGATCGTACCACTTGCAAGAAGAGAAAAACGTTTTTCCAACATTATGATCGATAAATAAATTCTTTTAAATAAAATGAATATGGGCAATATATAAAATTAAATATAAAGCCATGTGAATTCCTCACGTTTTCAACAAAATAGACAAATTTTCAACCAAGTAGTTCAATCTTCAACCGAAAAGAAGAATTTTTAACTAAGAAGGTCAATTTGCAAAAAAAAAATTAATAAAATAATTTATTTTAAGGGCATGTGACACAGCTAAATACCCTTATTACCGAACTCACTTTTTCGGTTCACTGAATGTTTTTTTGAACCTAAGAGCTTTTTTTGTAAATAAAATATCGAGCTGAAACTTTGAAAGATTTATTAGAGTACAATAAAGTACGTTTAGGTACTGCATTTTGGTAGGAACTTCACTGAAAATTATTTCATCTTTTTTCTGAACCTCAACAGTTTTTGAACGTTCGAACTTTTTTTATACATAAAATATCGGTCTCAAACTTTGAGAAATGCAAGAGCCGAAAGAAAACTACGTTTAAGTACAAAGCTTAATAATAAAATATGTAAAAAAATATATTTCAACAATCAATTCAAACGGCATCAGCTGGTAACGTTGTACACGAAAATACGAAACCTGGCGGCCACTAGACGAGGCTCTAGAGAGTTCGTATTTTCGTGTACAACGTTACTGCCTGATGCCGTTGGAATTGATTGTTGAAACATATTTTTTTACATTTATTATTATTAAGCTTTGTACTTAAACTTAGTTTTCTTTCGGCGCTTGCATTTCTCAAAGTTTGAGACCGATATTTTATGTATAAAAAAAGTTCGAACGTTCTAAAAATGTTGAGGTTCAGAAAAAAGATGAAATAATTTTCAGTGAAGTTCCTACCAAAATGCAGTACCTAAACGTACTTTATTGTACTCTAATACATTTCCCAAAGTTTCAGCTCGATATTTTATTTACAAAAAAAGTTCTGAGGTTCAAAAAAACATTCAGTAAACTGAAAAACTGTTGTCGGTAATATAGGTATTTAGCTGTGTCACATGCCCTTAAATCAAATAAAGAACCAATTTTCAACAAAAGTGTAAGCTCCTCAATCAAAACAGAATGATTAAAATCAAACAGTTGTATTCGTCACTAATAAAGATGAAATTTTTACCAACAAGACACATTTTTAACAAAAACACAAAATATATATTTTGTACTAAAAGAGTCGAATTGTCAATTAAGATGGATTTTTCAGTCAGGAAGGAAGCAAAATTTCAGACAAATTGTTGAGTTTTCTGCACAAAATACAAATTTTCATCAAAATAGTAAAATCATCAAACAAACCCGAATAATTTATTTGAAAAAGTTGTATTCGTAACCAAAAATATGAAATTTCTGCTTAAAAGAAAAATTTTCCACTAAAATTATAAATTTTTCAGAAAAACTGGAATAGTTAAATTTTGATTCACTAAAATTTATTTAAAAAAAAAAACAATAAAATAGTTTCAATTTCAACCAAAAAGACAAATCTTCAACGAAAAAGAGATAGCATTTTCAATAAAATAGTTACATTTTCAAATAAAGATATGAATTTTCATAAAAAATGATGTAGTCAGTCTTTCAACCAAGTAGTTTAATTTTTAACTAAAAAAGACGAATTTTCAATCAAAACGATTAAATTTCTGAGACCCATTAAAAAATTCCTAAACCGATTGACCGTGATGTGCGTGAATTGGAATTCTTAAATTCTTCGAACAAAAAAGACTTATCTCAATAAATAAATAGTTGGATTTAATTTCTTGTGGGACTCTGTTAATTCAATTAGCATTAAGGTTAAAAATCGAGAAAATAGGAGAAAAACTGTGGAGCCTGCGATAAATAAATAACTTTTTAAATCATTTCCCTTAAAAAATAAAGCAAATTTTGAACTGCACTTTTTCATATCGGCCAAAACACATCCGTAGAAATTATTAGAATGGTTTAAACGTTTAACCGGTCAAATGCGGAGCACTATAACCAAAGATATATCTTTGCTATAACTACTTCTTACGATAGATACATTTTTTCTGTAAATGGGAAAAATTGTCTAGGTTCACCGAAATTTAGTGAGCGGATACGAAATATTTTCCTACAAAATAACGCTTTTCTATTTTTACAGTAAATTACAAAATAATCCAATTATTAACTTTTTGTTTGAAAATTCCCTCCAATTCATCAGCTGATTACAGGCTCGTACAGAAGTTTTTCAGTTCCGGTGACTTTCTTATTCGCAATTAAAACAATTTCCCCCTTAGAAAAGGTAATATAAAATTCTTTGAATATCAACCCTAAGATAGTATAGAATGTAAAAAAAAACACATTTCTTTCAAAATTCCTATTGAATTTCCTGAAAGTAAAATAGTAAAACATTGCAATTAATTTATGTTTTACACGACAGCGTTTATTCTATTTAAAAAAATACGAGCAACTTCATTGACAATTTAGTAATTAGCATATGAAAATAATAAGAAGAAAATAGATCGCAAAAATGGAACAAGGAACATGTTAGTGAATACGATACTGATATCATGTGATATCAGGAAGGGTCGCGTGATCGTGTTCGAAGCTTGCGAATGGGTGGAAAGCTTTCCTGGTTGTCCCCACTCATTCTCGCCTTACAATATCCTGCAATATCCGTTCAAGGTTTAAACGAAACTTTGGACTTTAGTTGACTTTTAGTCACTTTTAGAAGCAAGTGTGATTTTATATTTCGCCTCAGTGTTCAGAGTGCATTTTGTGAAACTCAGGCCAGGAACTCATCTGAATCTATATGAGTTGCTTGGTTGCTTTAACAATATTAAAAACATTCGAGGTTCGTCATTTGTCTCGGAGCAGAAGACGATTGTTGACCCGACAGCACTTCCTATACGAAAAAATCCTTTTTTAGCTAAATCTTCCAAGCTTTTAATATGTCGGGTAACAAAATCGATATGCAATACACACCGCCAACCTCGGACACCATCCAGACCAAGCCATTTCCTATTAGAGGTAGGTAATTTTTCATTTCACCAATTTTATTTCTCCTGGAGAGAATTTGCAAATTTGACGTTTGATGTTTCTAAAGCTTGATTTTTGAGAGCAGCTGACTTTTTGATTGAACATATATATTATGTACCACGTGTGTTGTATATGTCATTATTTCGTATGTATATGTAGTTTTTTTTTAATTCACACGCATTATTGTTTGAACAAATCATAACTTGCGAAATTTTTGATAATTAACCACCCAATTATCGATTTAAGTGATTGAAATAGGATAAACTTCTAATATCTTTTCTGTTTTTATATATGAAAAAAATATATGTGTAAACAAAAATGAATGAGAGCATTAGATTCACAATAATATACATTTGCTGTAAAATAGTTGTTTCAATGTTTTCAAGTGTTTTACAAGTAAAGCTTGCTTTTCACTGTTTTTCTAGTGCCCCAAGAATGACAGGCAAAACACATCTTGTATTTAAAAAATACAATAATGCTTATTATAACCACATTTATTATAGTTTTTTCAGCAAACTTGGTAGTAACACTCAAATACTCCTGATTATAATTTTTGTATGCAGCGGGCTTTTATGAGTTCAAGGAAGTCAGCAACCACCCTTGTGATTTTCGATTTTTTATAATTAAACAATCTCATTCTTAAATTTGAGAATAAACCTTTTTTGGATAAACATAATTTTATTTCTTTTTAAAGATGTCAATATTTTTCTGTGATCGAGTTCAAATTCGAAATAAACATTTGTAGAATTTTATTTAATTTTTAATGGTTTGGCGCCATTTAACGCCAAATGAGAAAAAAATATGCTCATATAATATATACAATTCATAAATACAGGGCTCGGATCGTGCGAGTTTTTTCGACTTTTTTTGGCAAAATTGCGAGTCTACGTATTTTTGAAGAAAAATTCGACCAATCAGATTATTTCAATTTTTCTCAAAAGTTCGTTATACTTATTTTCAATTTTAATCGCAGTGAAATCTATCTGAAAAATGTTAACATTTTAATTTCGAACATTATTCCGTATTCAAAGTTTAAAATTTATCAAATTGAAAGCCTTGAAAGTAGGCATTATTAAGTCGAAAGTGTTTAAAGCCAATATATTTAAAATTCAATTAAAATGTTCAGTCTTTCCTCTACCCCACCCCCTTCTTAAACAATTTATTTATTTTTTCATTGCTTTCAAAAATTTCCGCCTTTTTCTTGCTTTTGTTTCGCTTAAATGCGAACTTCATGTGAATCCACACAATTTGATAAAGAATTTAATTGTTTTTGTAAAAATTCAACTGTTTTGTCAAAAATGCAACTATTTTGATCGATAATTGAACTGTTTTGTTAAAAATTCGCTTTTTTATATAGAAAATTCATCGTTTATGATACAAAATTCCTCTTTTATGATATAAAAGTAATCTATTTTGATTGAAAATTCATCTTTCATGATTAGACTCTTTTTTTTTTTTTTAATTCATCTTTCTTATTTAAAAAGGTTTTTTTTTGTTTTATTTAGAAATTTAACTATTTGTTTAAAATATATCTTTCTTAGTTAAAAATTAACTTTTTTTAAAATTTCAACTGTCTTCTAAAAAATTAGTTGTTTTTTTTGCTTGGAAATTCAACTATTTTGTTAAGAATTTAACTTTTTTGTTGAAAATCCGTATCTTTTAATTGAAAATCAAACTATTTTGTTAAAAATTAATTTTTTTAGAATTCAAATGTTTGATGGAAACTTCATTTTTCTTTGTTAAAAGTGATCTTTTTGGTTGAAAATGATATTTTTGTTGTTGTTAAAAGTTAAAATTTGCAGGTTCCTAATTCAACGGCCTTTTTTAAAATATGAGTTCTTCGCTTGAAAGTTGAACTATTTTTTGTTTGAAAATTTGTTTTCAAATTTATCTTTTTAAATTGAAGATTCAACTAATTGGCTAAAACGCAAATTACTTTGTTAGAAAATAGTCTCTTTTTCTTGAAAGTTCTAAAGTGTTCATAAAAATTTGTCTCTTTTCCGCGGAATATTCTTTTAAATTAGTAAATGTATGCACGAGTTTAGTATAATTTATATATTATTTTTAAAAATAAGTATTAAAAGGTGTACAATTTTTTGTTGAAATGGATAAAGTGAAATATCTAATTAATAAATTGATTATTCTAAATTGATCATTTGCAGAATTAAATGTTCTACCTACAAAAATTTTAGTCAAACTTTCAAAATTAGGCCACTTTAATTTGTATCTACATAGGAGTGTTGAACAGGCTTTTATTTTAGTTTTTAAATCTTAACAATACAAAACTTACAAATCTTGTTTCGAATGATTAAAAGCTAGACTATTTAGGATGAAAATAAAACTTTAAAGCTAAAGTATGTTTTCTCTGAATCTATAAAAATTAAATATTTTTGTAATGCAACATATTATCAACGCTCAAACTTAAACTATTTTTAATTTGAGTTTCAATGCATTGAATAGAGCAGTAGTTTTAAATTTACATTCAAAGTATTACTTACAGTATTAAGAACCAAGTGACTAATCGTGGAAAGAAAAATTTGATTTTGTTACTTATAAATATGACAATAGAATATAATTTGAATTTATTATGTAAATTATCTTTTTTAGCTAACCTTAACAATATTTTGTACATCCATGCAGTGAATTTAATCATTTTTCCAGATTACTTGGAATAATATTTTGAACGACTCAGTGCCTTTCACTGATAAGAAATAACTGTAAACAAAATTTACAAGTCCAAGGCATGACAAGCGCAATGAAAGCCAGTATTTCATATTTCATTTTCAGTTTTGAATTTTATTTCTAGTTGATTAAAACAAATGTTTTGAATACCTTGGAACTTCAGCTGATAAAAATACTCGAAAAAAGATCATGAAGTTGAATAAATGAAAAATAAGTGAAGAGCAGAATTTAGAAATGCTTAATTTTGAGTTAATCTGTTTTTTTCAACATCTTAAATTGTTCCTGGTATTTTTTATTTGTCATTCAGAAGTTCAGGGAAAATTAAAATAATTACTGAAGCTCGGTAGAAAAAATATTATTTTAAAATTACAGAATGAATATGTCGAGAAACGTTTCTTTTCCATTTTCTATTGTCTCGACTGCTTAATTTTTTTTCAGTGTGTTTTTACAGATAGAAACACAAATTTATGCATTTAAATGATTTATTTTCAAGTAATATCAAACCTTGCTTTATTAACTTTTTTATTCGAATAAAAAAAAATTATGTATGTGAGAGGAAAATATTGTCCGTAATGGATAAAATTAAAATGTTTATATCAGGTAATCGAAAAAAACCTTGAATTTTGAAATAAACTCAAAATAAGACTTGATATAAAATGATAAGTAAAATATATTTTAAAGTATTAATTGTAAAAGTGTGTATTTTTTTGTGCCTTTCGAAAGTCAAGATTTTTTTCTCTCATTCGGTATAAATATTTTTAATTAATGTATTCCTTAAAATGGACAATAAGTCTCTTTATATTGTAGAAGAAATACTGTGCATATTATTTCAAGAAGAAAAGATTAGGCGCAATTTTAGACCATTAATTGTACTGAAAATACAAATTTCATATTGCAAGCCCGATTATATCTTAATTATTTTTTCATAAAATGTAGGGCTTATTTCTCAATGAGTAACAACTATTTTTTAGGGGTGAACGAATCTTTTACCTTAAATTTTATATTTCTTAAAAATTGAAAACTAAGAAAATTTATTTTCTAGCGGAAAATGCAAAAAATTTCTTAAAAATAAAATAAAATTAATGGCAGTATTTCTTGATGAAAGGTAGAAATTTAATGAAGCCGTTAAGCACAAAAAAACCATGTGGAACTTATGTAATTGATAAAATACACAATGAATGTCCTAATTCTATAATTAAAACTTATTAAATTGTTGTTTGATTTAATAAAATAGCAATCATTTGAAATAGACTAATGGAAAAATGAAACAAATGATCAGAGTAAACGTAGGTCTAGTAAAAGTCGGAGAATTTTATTGATCATGAAAGGTCGGGGCTTTAAAAAAAAATCTTGCAAAAGTCGGGGAATTTCTATAAGAGGAACTTTAAATGATTGGTAAGGATAATAAATTTGAAATTTTTTACTCCGTTTATAAAATATTCCATGTTAAAAATGTTACAAGATTACAATTCTGATTTTTGAACATAAAATGTTTAGGGAACATGTAAAATTAGTCAGTAGAAAGACGGAGAATTTTTAAAATTAAGTTTTGCGGCCACCTTGTAAGTTGTAAAACAGACATTTCTAATTATTGCTCGTGAAATATTATCTTTTAGCACAGTTTATTTTGCGAGTGCTGTATTATTTTATGATAAAAAAATACTTGAAGCATTTATCTAAATTGTTTGAAATGCACTAATTATTTTTTAAAGTTCTTTTCTTCTACAATGAAAAATCATACAAAATGAAAAGAATTTTGCATTCTATTCATTTTAATATTTTGTAAGAAAAAGTTTAAATGAACAAAGGTGGATGATTAAAGTAGAATTATATTGTTTGTGATACAACTATTTGTTTCATAATGCTTTAGAATGTTCAGCTTCGTTTTTCCTCGAATATATAATATAAATGGAGCAGATGGATGATTGTAATTTAAAGCAATCATTCGTAAGAATTATTTACTTGGAATTTTACAAATTGGATTTGAAAGACGTGAATATATTTCCAGACAGAGTCAGTCCAATGCAGATTGGCCGTCAGCCAGTTTTTACTATTTGAGTTGTACTTAAGTCCTAAATGATAATCTGTGGCTTCTAAATTTCACAATCAGTGAGTCTCTAAAGCTAAACAAGCTACATGACAACATTACCTAAAGATTATACGAGGATAAAATTCATTAGCGCGTCAAGTTCAAGATACTCGGACCATTAAATGTTAAATCTAATAACAACGACCTAAGACGACAACTTTACTGGCAGAAAAATATTCGCCTTTTCAAACACTTTTTTTAATTATTTAAGGAAGTGATATTATTTTGTCTTGGTTGTAAGAAAGCTCAGTATGAGATTTCAAGCTGTTTTTTCGAAACAATCAAACATTAGTCATCAGGTAAAGTTTTTTTTCCATTTTATCATCAAGTCAACTTTCCCTTTCCTGCTTTAAACTGGGTACTTTTAAATTCGTGGCAAAACAAAATATTTTGCTGAAAATTGTATTTGTAAATGTTATGAAGGTCTCGGAATAGATATGATAGTAGGCACCAAGAAATCATGTGGATATCACGTTTTCAACAAATGAACAGGTTTAAAAAGGCACGAATACAAGATTTTATACACTTGAGTGCAGGACTATCGAGAATAAAATATGGGTCTGAATGTTTCTTCGATATTGACTAATATTACACACTTTTGCAATTCTGAAATGTAAAAAGGAAAAAATAAATTAATATCGAGTCTTGATTTCTGAATAGGCCTACTTTATCAGCCTACAATTCTATCGAAATCAATGCAACTCGATTCTCTTTTCATTGATGTAATTCTAGAAGGTGTTGTGGATTAAACAAGCGCAATATTTAATTCTCGGCAATCGAATGACATCGGAAAAAAGTATTGAAAAGTGAGACTTGACATATTAAAAGCTAAAATTGATCGAGAATTCAGTTGCTTCATTACGTAAAATAGTTAGCATCGATTAATTTTCGAAAGATCCATCTAAGGAATTGGTCAAGCTGCCAATTAAAATGCAGACCGAGATTTATATCTGGGTTCTGAAAATTCAATTGAGTATAATTTATAAAACTTACGAAATTTCTGTCTATTAAATTAAAATGTTGTTTTTTGAAGATTAATTTTTTATTCGCTCAATGTATATAATTTTGTCACGTGATGCTACCGTATCAATCACGTTTCTGAAAGTCGAGTGGGGCAAGATTGTATGCTAGATTTTTATCATTAATTACCTTCTATGTATATAGGTAAATTGTAAATTGGAAGCCTTAGTTTTAGCCATGTCGTTTCCGACGAAAGAACTAAAAATCTTGGCTTTTATGCGTGAGTTTATTGGAGATTTTTATTTTCTTTCAATTTTATTTGAGAATAAATTATTTCAAGTGTGTATTCAAGGATCAAAGTTGTCTTTCCGCTGGGTAAATAATGACAAAAACATTATGTGGTTGAACCAAGTTCATAATCACCCCATTGCCAGATTGGAATTTTGAAATCAAAATATTTACAAGTGTACTTTGACCTACGGAACTGTTTTTACTTTTAGAAATTAATTTTTTCTGAATTAATTTGGCTAATTATAAAAAAATACGTTAATTTTTTTTAGGGGAACGAGCAAACTTTGTAAACAAGCCTCATGTGATCGCAATGGTAGGTTTGCCAGCGAGAGGGAAGACCTACATCTCGAAGAAGCTGTGCAGGTACTTGAATTGGATTGGAATCAATACAAAAGTTTTCAATTTGGGCGAATATAGAAGACATGCGACTACAGCCTATCAATGTCACGATTTTTTTCGACCTGATAATATCAAAGCCATGGCAATCAGGACCCAGTGTGCCCAGGACGCCCTAAACGACGTCTGCCAGTGGCTAGAGTCCGGAGATGGCGAGGTTGCAGTTTTCGATGCAACCAACTCTACAGTCGAGAGGAGAGAACTGATTCGTGAATTTGTCGTCCAGAAGATGGGCTTTAAGTTGTTTTTCGTCGAGTCGGTCTGCAACGATCCTGAAATTGTTGAGCAAAATATCATGGAGGTAGGAAATATTTTTGCTCTTTTGGATCTTGGAGATGTTTAATTCTTGGCCATGTCTAGTTTACCGAAATTTGTGAGCTTAGAGCGAATATTTTCAGTGAGTCCAGGAAAGCTGCAAAAGGAGGGCTAGGTTCATCGAAATTCGATGAGAATAGCACAAATATTTTCGGTTATCCTAGGAATTTCGTTATTTTTATTAGAATATTTGGGATTCGATTGAAGCAAGTTTTTAGTTTAAAGATCTCGTAAAAGATGGTATTTTTATTTGGTGTTGAATTTGGTTTTGAGATTTTTTTTTCAACTTAAAACTCTGTAACATCAAGATTTTAAGACTAACTTTAGTCCACAATCAGAAACAAAGTAAAGGAGTTTATGTGTGAACAATTAAATGTAAACGAGTGCAACTTTTATTCAGCAAAATTGTCAGATTAAAAAATGTCGAAAAATTAAAAACATAATTTTGATTCAGTCTCTGTCATTTATGTCATCTGCAAATTCTATTTGAATGTTTTTTATTAAACGAGACTTAAATTGACATGAAACAAATTGTCAACTAACTTGATTATTATTAACGTTTTACTTGCCATTGTTTCTCCAGAATTCTCGGGTTTTCTTTTACCGAATAATACATAAATAAATTAAAATCTGTCTATACACTAGGGTGTGTTAAAAATAAAAAAATTATTGGGATCCCAAAAAAGTTTAATTAATTTGGAATCGATATATATATATATGCTGTTTGGTTACCCACGCTCGAAAGATTGTTAAAAAATGTGTTGTTTAAAAAGTTTTTAAATATTCTGGAATTTCAATTTTTGTTACATTCCTGGAGGCAGAAAAAAGTCTTCCTAAATTTTTTGTTGATTTTAAGCAACCTGTTTCTAAGAGATAATTCTTATTTAATTGACCCCTTTTTTGGGAAAAAAATGCATAGCACTGGTGTAGGTAGAATATGGTTTTCGGGCACCAGCAAAACTTATCAGTAACAAAAAATAACTAACAGAAAAATGATTAAGGCCTAGGAATCGAAACTGAAAATAAAGCCAATTTTTTTAATTCAGATTTTGGTAGGTATTTATTGAACTGATCTTTATAACTTTTAGTTTAAAATTTGCTGAAGCTAGATATTTTTAGTATAAAAATACACAAGAACAAAGATCTGCAAGGTCAAGTAATCGAAATTAGAATTATTGCAAATTTTCAGAATTTGCGGTGTTTAATAGAATTTTTTATAGTTTATTTCTATGCTGAAAAATCCAAACCTGCACAGAAGAACTGTTAAAACACATGTTATAAACATAATTTCATTAAATACCAAAATCGAAAATTTAAAAATTCGCTGCATTTCGAATTTCGATTCATGGGTCTTAACGATTTTTTTCCTAGTGCATTTTTATCACTAGAAAGTTTTTTCCAAAAAGGGGGTGAATTAAATGAGAATTATTTCTTAGGAAGTGGTTACTTATAATACGCTAAAAATTGGAAAGACTTCCAGGAATATAAAAAAATTTAAACTTTTGAAAATCTTTAAACCCTGCAAACAAAACATTTTTTCGAGCATGGGTAACGAAGCTGCATATTTGTCAATTCAAAAGTAATTATAATTTTTAAGGGTCCAGATACGCTATTTTTTCGCGTTGAGCGATTTCGAATTCCAGAATTTTTCGACCCATTCTACAGTATCTACCTAGTTAGCTTATATACAGCTTATTTTAAATAAAATGTATTCAAATATAATTTCAGAAAATATTTAAAGAAACAAAGTAAGCTTTCAATGATGGGAATTGAATCAAAATTACAATTTGTTTCCAAAGCGAACGAAAATCTTTAATCGCTAATCTTACATAAACTTGTCAACAAGTCATGCCTTGTTTAGAACAAATCAAAGTTTTCATCAAAAATAAAAAAATCTCTTAAATTCTTAAACCAGCGCAACTTTTCAGGACTGAAAAAACGTAAGAGTTGAATATTTTAAGAATATAGAATATAGAATAAAGAATTTAAAATATCAATTTTTAATTTCAATTAATTTGGATCATTCAAGCCAAAGTAATTTTAATCTAGAGAACTCAGCTTTGAATAAAAAATTGAAACGCGCCAAATAAATATACCTATATATTTAAATTTTCAAGTGTTGAGATTTGGAATCATAATTTAAAATCATTTTGATTCTACTAAATCGATCATTTTTTTTATCACATTCTAAAGGAATCGTGATTTTCTTTATTTATTTTAATTTGTTATATCGATTGAATAAAATAGAAGTCTGTATAACTCTGACATTGAAACTTTGTTACGTGATTTGAAAAAATAGTAAAAGCAATTTTTCGTAATCCGTTGATTAGTTGATTTTGATTAGATATTTTTAATAACATGGTTTTCTCAACTAAATTTTTGTTATTTAACATGTGATTCCGAATAATGAGCGTTATGGTATTTCAAATCAGTTACAATTATATTAAATTATGAGAATAGATAAATTAAACGTGCTAGAAACAAGTAAACTGTTTTATTGCCTTCATATCCAAGTTTATACCTCTCATCTACTTTTATAACAAAAAATGTTGTTTCATTCCATCTGATAAATGAGAATTAGAATGGCATGATTAATAATCCCTAAAGTTTTGTACATAAAAGCAAGAGATATAAACAGATTATGATTTGTGAACCTTAATCCTCAGTCAAAAAAATACCCACTATCTTTCAAAAGCACTGGGAAAATATCACACAAAAGATTAGGAAGACGCGACAAAGTCCAGAAACCAAAAAGGTGCACAATCAGCATTTTATGTAGATGGTTTATTTTCCGGATTTCAGGTCAAGGTGAGCAGTCCAGATTATGCAAATATGAACAAGGAAGAGGTCTTGGCAGATTTCATGCAACGCATCGAGCATTACCAGGAGAAATATCAACCCTTAGATGAAATTCACGAGAGCGATCTTTCCTTCATGAAGATCTACAACACCGGCGAAAAGGTTCTTGTTCACAAGCATGAGGGCCACATACAGAGCAGAATAGTTTATTATTTAATGAATATTCACATTGTACCTCGCACAATTTATCTCACGAGGCACGGCGAGAGCGTGATGAATTTGGATAGCAGAATCGGTGGTGATTCGGATCTTAGCGATAGAGGCAGACTTTATGCTAAAGCATTATCTGATTATATTGTTGAGCAGGACATTCAGGGCCTGCGAGTTTGGACCAGTTGGCTGAAACGAACTATTCAAACAGCAACCGACGTCAAAGCTCCACAGGAAAGGTGGAAGGCTCTTAACGAAATTGATGCTGTGAGTAAAAAAAAAATGTTATTTAAAAAACTGGTCCACTTTGCAGGGTCTTCACTGGGCCAGGAAAAAACCGGGAATTGAGAAAGTAAATTTCATTTTTGACTAAGAATTTTTATAATTCTTTGTTTCAGAAGAAAAGTCTATCCAATTGCATATAATTTATCAAGCAAACGTCTCACAATGGGGACCTTTATCATTGCATTTTATTAAATCTGTAAAAATACATAATTTATGGTAGGGACGCAATTTACAATTGCAAATATTATTTTTTTATTAATATCGCAGTTTTGAAATTATATAACGTTTTCATATTTTAATTTAATTAAATTTTTTATTATTAATAAAATATATTGAATTTTCTGTTATCATTATAAATTATTTCTGTGAAAGTAAAATTTCTTCAGGCAAATGAGTATAAATACAAAAAAAATTGTAGTCGCATACTTAATTCTTCAAGTATTCTTTAAAAATAATTTACTATGACTTGAATTTGATGAAAACATTTATACTACAGTAAAAATACTAAGTTGTTAAACAACATATTAGTTAAAAAATTCATTACAAAAATTTTAAGATGTACATTTGATAAGACATTGGTTCTTCCTTTTCTTTAATAACAAATTTGTAATTCAAAAAATTATTTTAAACTTAAATGTAATGAATTTCGTTTTATTATTATAAAATATTGATGCGAAAGTAAAAATTTTGTGTCAAAGTCGCACTGTTGAAAGTAAAAATTATCAGAAACATTGCAGTTAAATAATTATACACAAATATTTTTAAATGTTGTTAATTCTTCAATTAGGAACGTTAACTACCAAATTATTATTAGTTCAGAAAGAAAATCAGTTCATTTCAGATTTGAACGTAGACGCTAAAAGTTTAATATTTAGTAATCAGTTTATTATTTTTTTTTCTGTTTAAAATATAATAATTTCAGTTTCTTACTTTATAAATGAATTAATTTTTAACTAATAACGTTTTCAATTGAATAATATTGAATTTAAATGATCTAAATCTTAAAATTTTGTTTCAAATTGAAAGTTACAATTATTAAAAATAAACAGCATTTCAGTTGAAACAGTTTTGGATTAGGAAATTCAATATTTGTGTACTGAAATTTTAATTACAATTAAAAAATTAAAACCTTCTTAATAATCTTGAAAGATTATAAATTCACGACATTCAAAATGGAAACAGATTAAGATTTAAATTTCGAAAATTGGTCAACTAAAATTTAAATGAGGCTCAAGTTCTTCAATAGTGCATAATTTGAGCATTAAAACCCGTACGTTTAAAAATTAAAATTGTTGACAATGGTACATTTTTCAATTGAAACGCTTAAATTTTGAATACTCGAAATGAAAAAGTTAAAAATTGAATAATTTTAGATTGAACATTCATAAACGAGTCCATTTCAAAATTGAATAACTCAATCTTGTACTTACAATTTCAAATTTCAAGTATTTACATGCTTCAGTAGTGTTTCGGATTAGATTAGTCAATTTGAAAATTTGTTCATAGTATTTCGAATTGTCTTGTTTTCAAATCCTGAATTTAAGCATTTAAATGACTGGAAAAATGTTGGAAGTTCAAGAAAAGAACAAAAAATGATTATCAATATTTTTTTTTCTGAAATAAAAGTTGTTATTTTATTTACTTGAAAATTTTCAAGCATTTGATGTTGAATAATTTAAGATGGTAGCTTTGAGAAATTGAAAAAAGAGGTGGATATATTGAGGGCTGAATCTAAAAAATCCAAAAAAGCTTGCACAATTTGGGATTGCATTTGATTAAATTTGTGTATTTGCAAAAAGCAATGATAAATTTGTTAAATTTCAGGGCATCTGTGAAGAGATGACGTACGAAGAAATCGAGGAGAAATATCCCGGAGACTTTGCAGCAAGGGACCAAAACAAGTTTTCATATCGATATCCGAGAGGGGAAAGCTACGAAGATTTAGTGGCTCGATTGGAACCGGTCATCATGGAGCTTGAAAGACAAGGAAACGTCCTGGTCGTCAGTCACCAGGCTGTGTTGCGATGTTTACTTGCGTACTTTTTGGACAAAAGTGCAGGTCAGTGGAAATTTTGTTTGATCTCTTTCCAATCTCTACATTTGTTCGATCGTAATTTATGTTTCTATATTTAGAATTTATTGCTCAATACCTATTTAAATAAAAAGCTCTCGTCTTACAGTGATTAAATATACCAACATTGCATAATTCGGCATTGGCTTTATTGAATGAGAGCGGAAGTAGATAAGAAAATGTTTATAGCAGGTTTATGAGTGTAAAGCTCGGATACTTGATCAAAGTTGGTGTCGTCAATCTTTCTACATTTCAAGAGGTAGAAATTAAATATCTGGATTGAAAAGAAAAGTTTTTAATCGTGCAAGGTTAAGTAATAACTTTGAAATGTCGAGGAATAAAGTATCCACTATCTACTAACATATTAAAAGCCTCTGATCAAGAAGAATTAATACTTAAAAATTAAGAAAAGTTGTATTTTATTTTTTAAAAACATTTGATGAAGCGAAAATTAATTGATAAAATAATCTATACATTATAAGACTCACATTTGGAAAATTCAAATTTAATTAGATTTAATAACATTCAAATTTGAAAGATTAGAAACAAATCATTAAACAAATTTTTTAAGTGTAGAAACATCCACCAACAATATTGAATGTATTACTATTTCTTTCTGCTTAGAATATTTTATTTCAATAAGAAATTGAGAGAATAATTGAAAAACTGCGACTTTAAATATTTACAGGCTTCACAGACCCTATTGCAGAAGAAAATAGGGAAAATGGAAAACATTTTTACGAAAATAGAAGTGATCTTGGTATTGAAAAGAAAGGTCAGAGAAGAACAATAGGCACATAAAAAGTGACTAATAAAGCCTCGAATTGCCTTTATTTTAACTCCTATCAAACACTTTTTCTATCAGTGGATTCCTTTGCCTAGATTTGTTTTCAAATGTTGGTGCTTTTTAACACTGAGCAATATTTATTCGCTTGTTTTTCATATTTCAAAGACCTCATTCCTACACTGTAAAAAAAGATTTGTGTAAAATTACAAAGTTTCGGAAAATTAAATATTGTATCATTGTAAATATCACACACTTCACTGTGTGATTTTGCAAAAGTATGTGAAATTACATCTTATAACGATGTAAATAAAAGGACCCTCGAACAGCAGTGTAATATTACACACTCGATAAAAATAAAATTGCACATTCCCTCGTACGAATTTTACATTCAGAAAAAAAAAATTCAGTCGCAGCGTGTAAAAATACCATGCGTCGGTAAAATCACTTTCCAGTGATTGAAAATTACATCGAGATTTTTAATTTTACCAAAGATCTTTAATTTTACCCTGGCGGAAACTGTAAAAATTTTGATTTATAATTAACTTAAAATTTGGAATAATTAATCAAATAATATGTGAATACGAGAGCGTCTCTCGTGTTCGTTGTTTATCGATGCCTTCATTCTTCAATTTTGGAGCATTTTTATTTTTAATGCGAGGAAATTGACAGCTATGTTCAACTTTTTTGACAGCTTTCACACAAAGTAGACCGAATCCGAGCTATTCCTATTTTGCCTTTTATATTTTCTGCTATTAGAACAGAAAAAATGCGGTTATTCAAAATTGAATTTTAAAAATCTTGCAAAATTTAGGAAGTTTCTATAAGAGGCACTTCAAATACCAGCTCAGGATAATAAATTTGAAATAAAAAACATTTTAATTATGAAACAGATTTTAATTTAAAAGATTCTATGTTGAAAATGTGACAATATTAAGATTATGGTCAATAATTTATATGCCTTCTATTTTTATTTCTATTTTTTTTTTGCAGTTACTTCCTTCTGAAGATATATTTTTGGTTAATAATTTTATTATTTGGTTGAAAATTAACATTTTGTTGAAAATTCATGTTTTGGTGTTTCAAATTCAGCTAAAATCTTTTTTGGTTGAAAAGTCCTCTTTTTGGTTTAAAATTGTGCCTGTTATAGTAGAAATTTCATTTATTTTTTTTATTAAAAATGCAACTCTGGTTGAAAATTAATCTTCTTTGGTTGAGGATTCAACTATTTAGTTGAAAAATAGTATTTGTTGGTTGAATTAAACTGGTTTTTATTTAAAATAAAAAAATCTTTTGGTTAAAATTTCTACTATTACTTTATTCATTAAAAATTTATACATGGAACTACTTGGTTGAAGGTTACACCACTTTGGTAAAATAAATGTTTTTACTTTTCCATTTGTTGTTGATTTTTTTTTTTACCTTAAAATTCGTCTTTTTTGAAAAAAAAACTAATCCTCTTGGTTGGAAATTTTCTCTTATTTGGTTAAAAATGCATCTGTTTGGTTGAAAATAAACTTTTCTGTTGAAACTTCAAGTTTTCGGGTTAAAGATTCAACTGTTTTACAGACAAATCTTTTTATAGCTTGAAAGTTCAACAATTTGGATACATTTTTTTCCTTCTACACTAAAGAAACTTTATTTATTGAAAATCAATAATATTAATTGAAAATGTGTCTCTTTGGTTGAAAATTAGACTATTTATTTTAAAATATATGATTTTTGTTGAAAGTTCACCTTTTGTGCAGAAAATTAATCTTTGAATTTTCGGCTTTTTGGTTTAAAAATTAATTTTTATTGGTAGAAATTTCATTTTTTTATGAAAATGCAACGATTAAATTTTTATTGAAAATTCAAATTTCCGGGTTGAAAATTCAACTACTTAGTGGATAATACAATTGTATGTTGTTCAAGTTAAATATTGTTTGATTTGATTGAGAATTATTCTTTGTAGATAGAAAAGGAACTTTTTTGTTAAAAATATTTTCTTCGGGTTAAAAAGTCAACTATTTCGTTAAAAAGCCTGTTTTGTGATCGAAAATTCATATGATTTGTTGAAACCTCGTATTTTTTATTGCAAATTCATATTTATTGGCAGAGAAGTAATATTTTGTTATTGAATAAAAATGAAAAACAGACTAGAGGAAAATCCGGGAATTTTGAAAATTAAGTTTTTCCGCACTCCTGTTTGGAGAATTTAGACTTGTTTCAACATTGACTTCAGTTCGCTTAAATTCTCAGATCTCAAACCATTAATTGTAAATGTTTCAAACCCTCGTCTCTATCAAATTTATAATTTTTTTCAAAACAAGATTACTTTTACTTTAATGCTTCAGACTTGTGGATCTTTTCTATTTTGGATGCTTTTCAATTGTATGGCTTATCAGTTCGTTTGTTCTAAAAGTTTTGTAAATATATAATAAGGATTGTTTTCAAATTAGGAAATCAAAAATTCTTTTCAAATTAATTATTGTCCAATTTCTGTATGATAATTGATTTCTTTATAAAATAAACTTACTGTCAGATTTTAGTCGAATGTGGATAACTGCAGACTTTTGGATTTATTTGCAATTTCATGGTTATAAATTAGCTTTGGATTTAGTTTGGTTTCTGTTAAATTTCCATTACCATTCAATAGTTTCAAATTTGAATAAACTTTAAATGTAAAGAACTTTCAAATTAAAACTGATGCTTTATAATTGAGCTATTTTATAATTTGAAAACTTTTAAATGATATTATGTTATAATTGCAAATTTATATTTTGGTATTTTTTGTTAGTTTTAATGCTTAAAAATAGCAAATATTGCGAATTAAAGTAGTGGCTTGACTAAATGAACTTCCCTTCTCATTTCAGATGAACTGCCATACCTGCAAGTGCCACTGCACACGATAATAAAATTAACTCCAGTGGCTTATGGTTGCAAGGTGGAAAATATTCGTCTTCCAATTGAAGCCGTCGACACGCATCGACCAAAACCAAAGGTAGAGGCAGTTAAGATCTAATACGACTTTTTCCTTCAGAAAAATAGCAAACAATTTTTTTTTAGTCTAGTGCAACCTGTCAGTTTGAATGCTAGATCTATTGAAGCTATCTGTCGTCACTTGTATATTTGAATGTAAATTTTTCTACCCAACTTGTACCATCAGTGTGAGGAAAAAAGCTTTTCACTCCCATCGAAATCTAGCATGTAGATCGCGCTTGTCTTTCTCTCTGAAAAAATTCCCTCTATGCATGGAAACATTCGAGGAAATTATCACTATCGAGACTTGTCAAGAACAATGATGAATTTGTAATTTTGTGCTCAACATAGTGCGAATGACAATATTGGAATTATCTCGTAATTAATTAGAGTTTCCTCAAATAGAATTGAGAGTCACCTCGAAACTCTGAACGATGTTTACATCGAGTGTGTCACTAATTGTAGATTAAACTTGGCAAAATTAGTTAACATGTCTGTGTACATTGAGGCTTACTTTTTTCTACGGCCTGATATCGTAAGATGTCTTCCTGTTTGCGACAGTCTATAACCGATAATCATAATTATTGTACAATTATCAATGCAAGTACCTGAGCTTACTACAATATTTCGCCTGTATATATTTTTTTCTTTTCTACTGTATTTTTCTACTGTTTTAACTGCAATCAACAGAAAGTCGTTGCAGAAATTATGTCATAGAGAAACTGTAGCGATAATAATTCACGATTGGTGGAGGTGAATTTGGTTTATAATAACCTGCTTTTTTAAGTTTTTATTTTTATTATTAACGCGATCTGTGGAAAAACTGTTAGAGTTAACGGTTAGATTTTTTTAAAAAGTGTACTTTTTGAAGCTTGTATATATATCTCCCTTGACTCTGACTGATTGTTACTAATATTTGTGTATAACACAATTTGTTAACTGCGCATAACGATAAGAATAACAAAGTGTACTGGTCGTTATTAGAGTTGGGAGAATCCTTATTTTTATGCTAATAAAGTGTGGCGTTGAAGACCATCAGGAAGGGACTCGTTTTGCTTTTTTCTAATATTCTTATTAATTTTTGAGTTGAGTGATAACCAGGGTGTCGATTCTGCAAACTGCTTATTTTAAACGATTGATCTATTTGTCTAAATAGTATGCTCATGTCCTTTTAACAATAAAAAAAATAAAAATAAAAAATAAACCGCTTGACCTTAAAATAGTCTTAAAAAGGAATTTTTTAATTTGAAATGGTTTCAATTTAAAGTTCAAGTAACAAAATTTAGAATTTGAAATAAAATTGTCCAACTCTAAAAGAATTATAATAACAAATCTCAACCTTTAGCGCTATTAATTATCTTGAACGGTTTATCATTGAAATTTTTTCAACTATCAAGATTTTAAATTTGAATGTCTACAATGTTAAACAATTTAAATTCGAAACCATAGATTAATCAATTTGTAGCGTTTCCATTTGGAATATTTCATCGACATTTTCAATTTAAAATTGAACAATTTTCAAGGCTTTTAATTTTGAGGCGTCGAAATTTTTTATTCTTTATACAGTAATTTGGTTGTATGGCTTTTGAATTTGGCTTTTGTTCAAAATAAAACATGTTTATCTTGGAAACATTTCAAAATGCACCATTTTCAATGTTATGATTTCAGAGAAAACTCTGTATTTGGAATTGCAAAAATGTGTATAGCTTCAAATTAAAAGGTTAATAATAATTCACCTATTTCATATTTTAAGATAAAAAGAGTTAAAATTTGAGTAGTTAAAAATTAGAACGATAAAAATTATAAATTCATTTACGAGTTCGAAACATAAAAATATAAATTTCAGCCTGAAAGTATTCAAAGGTGTATTTAAAATAAAAGTCGCAAGAATTTCTCGAAATGTTATCAAGACCTTATCTTGTACCCAGACCTCAAATTTGAACCTGTTTTTAAAAGTTAAAGAAACTTAATATTTATGTCAAACTTCTTTTCTAATTTTTCTTCTTAAATTCTGTTCCTAATGCAAATTCCCACCTTTTTCCCAGAAAGTAAAATGCTGTTTTTCGGTCTGCTCGTTCGACACCCTAATAATTGAGACGAGCTGTAATTCCAATCTTCTTAAACTATTTCAGATTCCGGGATATCTAGAGGAGCGATTCAAGAGAAAAGGAAAAAACCTTCATACGTGATAGCGACGGTTTTTATCAGCAACAGCTTTGTTTTAATACAAATGAAGCAGTGTTTTTCGGCAGCTGACTGCCTCCGCGAGCGTGAATGTGGTGCTGAATATATTCTGCTGGTTGTCGCCCTTACTGCGTGAGTTTCTGAGAATTAGTGGATTAAAATCAACCAGGGCTCACGAAGTTCACCTCTTCTAACGGAAAATAATAAAATAATTTCGGCCTACCGGGAACAGCGACAAGGTCTGCGCCTCGCAGAAACGTGTTGGGAATAAGTTTCAAGTTATGTGGTGAACGTACGCGTGTAATATATATTTGCTAGATTTTTTTAAAAGATTGTTCTGAAAAAGTATAAATACTCATTTCACAAGAGTTGGTGATGTATTTAAATGGAATTTAGTTGGCAATGATAACTTAAGTTGAACTCAGACTACATTTAAGTTTGTTGCTTCAAACGAATTTTAGAATCAAATTGAGTAGAATTTAATTAAATATATAACTATGTTTATTAGCATCATTTTTAATTAAAAATTAAATTATTCTTACAATGTGTTTCATAATTGTTGATACTCGATACAGAGCTCGAGGGAAAACGTTAAAAACGTTTGTGACTCATTTTGAAATCTAGGTAGATAGATTCTTTCCAGTTCCTCTTTTAAAATAATTTTTATATTCAACTTTAAATCTGATTGGTTTTTCCTCCACAGCCAACGATCGCTCTTTATATAAATGTCTGCCATTTACAGAATATAGTCGATATTTACAAAATATTACTATTACTGTTTTTCTTGGTCAGTTGAATCTTCATGTGACAAATCTCAATACATTATATGGAATTCTTATACATATGACTGTTACGAGATATTTAAATAAAATTTTTTTATCCAATCAGTAAGATTTCAGCAAATTCCTCAGGAAAATGGACATTACAGATTTTACATTTCCTCTTCTTTCTTCTCTTCGAGGCCTAGAGATTCAAGATCAACCTTTCCTTTCTTCGACCGCTTGTCAGATTTTTCTGAAATAGATTTAAAATAATGTAAAATAATGTACAGTTTTGGAATATTTTAATGTTTTTGTATTTAACATTTTTATTTTATTTCTCAACTACCTGCATGAAAATGTTTCACTGTTCGTTTCCTGATGTCCTCGATTCCCTCTTCTTTTTGCGCCCATTCGAGAGCCAAACGCCGACCGTACAAATGAGTACTTTGGCACAGAGCTTTGAAAGCCACCTGATAAGAAATTAAAATTGATAAAGAGTTATTTTAATTATCAAATGTACATTTATTTCAGACTTACTGACACCTGTTCCAGACGAAATATTAAGAACGAAATGAAAAGTTTACTGTGCCTCTCGTCCGTACACAAAGTTCTTTAATCTCTTTAAAATCAGTTTAAAATTAATTTCAAATATCCTATGAAATATAATTCAAATATCCAATCAAGTCGGAATTTGTTGAAAACCTGTTCAAAATCAGTTTGAAATATATTTAAAAAATAGAACACCCGATGAAACTCTGATCCAAACTATATTCAAACCAGTAAAACCTTCGTTACACAGGTTAAGTCCAGTTTAATCTCAAATTCAAACATATTTAATGATAAAATCAAATTAACGTCACTCAGCGAATTTATATGATATGAATGCCATTTTTACGATTTTTTAGAAAAGGCAAAACTCGAATTTTCAAACATAAAAAATATACATGCTTCCCAGATACATTAATTTTGAATTGAAGCCTGAAAAATTCGATCAGAAAATGTTTTCAGGTTCCCAGAAAATGGAACAAGAATATTTTTTTGTTTCCTTAAGTGTGGAATAGATTGGACAAAGATTGAAAATCCGATTTTTAATTTCAGGATACAATTTTTATTTTTTGGGAATTGCCAACTAGTTCCGAAGAATGAGGACATATTTTTCCTTGTTCGACAAGCAAGGATTATAAACTTTGGATGGTGATTTAAGTCTTAAATTTTTAATTAAATTTAGTTAATTATATGAACTAACGCTTTCAATTCTTCAATTTTGAAAACTTTTGATTGGAAATTATACAATTTTGAACATTTTAGATTGAAATACTGTTCAATGTTGAAGGTTTTTAAATTGAAATTCTACGACTTTTAGAATGCTTTTAATTTAAAATTATGTAGTTGTACTTAAAATTGAAATTCGGAACGTTTTAAGTTTATAATTATTCCACATTAAAATTGATTAGTTTCAAAGCCTTATACATATGTATGTATTTTTTTTGCGAAAACAATTTGTGTGAAATTATGATAAACAACAAATGTTTGAAATGTTAATTTTGTAACTATTTTAAATATCAACTGCAACTCTAATAAAAAAATTCCGAAAGAATTCAAAACGAATTAAAGTGCAAAAAACTTCATATGAACGGACAGACAGAATGAATCCAACTTTATTAATATGGATTATAATAATTTTGTATACATTACGATACTCGGTAAGTTGAATGTTTTATAAAACAACTTCTTAAACATTTTGAATGTTTTAATTAAAAGCCACAGCTTGTGTTTAATATTAGATTTTTGTATCTTTTATTCTCTTAAGTGACAGTATACTTTTTAACTAAAAATGGGGCAAGTAACGAATAATTTCGAAAATTTGACATACTTTTGCATCTTTTTTAGTGGAATACTCGACGAAAGCAAATCCCCTGTGCTTTTCATCCCCAACCAATTTTTTTGGCAGTCTCACAGCTTTCAAATCACCAAATACCCTACAAAATTTAAATTATAAATAGTCTCTGGTAGTAGTTATTATGAGTGCATTATTTTTATAAAAATAATTTCTTACTTGAACAACTGAGTAACTTCATTAGCGTTTGCTTGAAATGGTATATTCCTTACTAAAATTTTAGTTCCTGTTTGCGGAGTGACCTTTGAACTTTTCTTCGCTGACTGCACATCAGTCCTATTTATCAAAAATATTGAATGATTAAAAAATCTAATTTACTTCAATTTAATTTCTTTTTACAATTTAGTTTTACTTACTGCAATGTTCTTTCTGATCTTTTCAGCTCTAGTGTTTTCCCATCCAAGTTTGTCATTTGTAATTCTTTCAAAGCTCGATCTGTATGAACTTTATATTTATATCTCACAAATCCATACCCCATTGATAACTTTGCGCTGAGATTGTTCGGATCTTTTTTCATAGCAACCGTTGCATAGTGAAGTGGACCACACCGACTGAAATGCTGCGTGCAATATTTTCTTGTTAAATTTAACATATATTCGAATATAGAAATAAAAACACCAATTTATAATTAATTAAATACCTTTTTCAGGTCCTCGTCCACTGTTGAAAAGTTCAAATTCTTTACAAATAAAGTTGTGTCAGGTTCAGGCTCCTCATCATCTTCATCATCTTCCTCTTCTATTTTCTCTACTTTAGTTTCATTTTCTTCTTTCACTTCATCTGTCCCATTCTGGGCTTTACCCCCTTTCTTTGATTTTTCGGAACCAGTATCGACCTTTTCAGAAGAAGTGAAACTATTATTTGGTGCCCATTCCAAGTAGAGTGGTAAGTTCTTAAATTTCGAGTAAGCCAATTTCGTAAATGCTTTTCGAGCCTCGGACGGTTCAAAGAATTCGACAATTGCTGTAGAAATTATATTAATTGAAAAAAATTAATTTAAATATATAATCAAAGAAATGAAAATATAAATAATATTTAACCTGAGATTCCTGCTGGCGGCATAACGACACGTCCAACTTCTCCATGTGGCGAAAAAATCTCTAAAATTTCCTCTTGTCTCGTTTGCGCCGGTAAATTCTTGACGAGGATCACAGTCTTTGATCTCTTTTTTGGAGGCTTTAATACATTGTTTAATTATTATGTAAGGCTTATATGTAAGATAATTTTACAGAGTTGCTACAAAATCGCAAATTTTGAAATTCCCTGACCAAGTTTTCATTTTCTCTGACCGTTTAAAATTTTTATTTTACGTATAAAAGCATCCTTACACCCAGGACATCAATAATGCTAATCCAAACATAATTTTTGTTCTTTAATTTATTTTGAACACTTTTAGTGACAACAGTCGTACATAACTTTATAAGGGGTCGTTCAAAAATTACGTAAGACATACTTAAAATATACGAATTTTCATCCAAACAGTTGCATTTAACTCAAAAATATAACTTTTGAACCAAAAATGGAAGAAATAAATTTTCAGTTAAATCAATTGACTTTCAACCAAGAAAAAAAGAAATTGTAATAAAATAGTAACATTTTCAATCAGTGATGAATCTTCGATAAAAAATTAATTTTTAACAAAAAGTATAGTAGTTCATAATTCCACCAAAAAATACGATTTTTCAATCAAATTAGTTCAATACTCAACCAATGCAGACTAGTTTTCAAACCAAAAAGAGAAATTTTGAACAAGAGTTGAATTTTCAATCAAGAGTGTTTTTCAGTCAATAAAGAAAAAAAAACATTCAATATGTAGATTTTTCGACCCGAAAATAAAACTTTTGAACAAAAAAAGTTAAATTTTAAACCCAAAAACATGAATTTCTACCAAAAAGAATTTAATTCTTACACCAAACTAAGTGTATTAAACAGATGAATTTTTAATCAAATAAATGAATTTTCACCTAGACATTAATTTTTAAATTTAATCATAAATATTCATACCAAAAAAACTCAATTATCAACCCAAACGATTAATTTTGTAACAGAAAGACAAATTTTCAAGGATACATGCAATTTCAACAAAAATGTTTGTTTAAAAAAAAACGAATTTTAAACAAGACAGTTAAAACCACAACACAAATTAATTTTTAATCTAAAATAGAATTGTCAACCAAATAAAATTATTTTTTCACGAAATAGTTAAATTTTGAACCAAACATGTGAATTTCAAACCAAGACAGTTAAATTTCTATAAAAATATAAATTTTCTACAAAAAAATGGAAGATAATTCTGCAGTTAGAGAAATAAATTTTTTATTTTAACTGAATTGATAATACTTCAACCAAACAAAAAAAAAGAATTTTTAATCAAATGGTTGAATTTTGAACCCAAAACAACAATTTTCTAACAAAAAAAGACAAAATTCCAACAAAATACATGAATTTTTCACTACAAAAGATAAATTTTTAACCGAAAACAGAATAGTTAAATTTTTATTTACACTGTAAAAAAAGATTTGTGTAAAATTACAAAGTTTCGGAAAATTAAATATTGTATCATTGTAAATATCACACACTTCACTGTGTGATTTTACAAAATATGTGAAATTACATCCTCTAGCGTTGTAAATAAAAGTACCCTCGAACAGCAGTGTAATATTACACACTCGATAAAAATAAAATTACACATTCCCTCGTACGAACTTTACATTCAGAAGGGAAAATTCAGTCGCAGCGTGTAAAAATACCATGCGTCGGTAAAATCACTTTCCAGTGATTGAAAATTACATTGAGATTTTTAATTTTACCAAAGATCTTTAATTTTACCCTGGCGGAAACTGTAAAAATTTTGATTTATAATTAACTTAAAATTTGGAATAATTAATCAAATAATATGTGAATACGAGAGCGTCTCTCGTGTTCGTTGTTTATCGATGCCTTCATCCTTCAAGTTTGGAGCATTTTTATTTTTAATGCGAGGAAATTGACAGTTATGTTTAACTTTTTTGATAGCTTTCACACAAAGTAGACCGAATTCGAGCTATTCCTATTTTGTCTTTTACATTTTTTGCTATTGGAACGGAAAAAATGCGGTTATTCAAAACGTATATTTCATTTTTTTACGGAATATTTAAACATAAAAAAAACCCAAAGCATCTTATGTGTTTTAGGTAAGTGGTAACGTGTCCGGCATGCGTTTCTTCAATCTCCATGAAATTGTACGAAGTTTGAGGTTTCGAGTGTTCGAAACCTCTCGCCCAGATAAATTTTATTTTATTTTTTCACATAATGAATTTTACATTTTCGCATTTAAAATTATCGGCCGAATTGGAATATCACAACAGATTCGTAAAGTTACTGCGATACACGAGGGTCCTTTTATTTACATCCACCAGAGATGTAAAATTCAATATATTTTTTTTACAGTGTAGAAAAATAAATTCTCAAGCAAAAAAAATGAATTTGTATGTAAAAGCTTGAATTATCAACCCAAAATAATAACAATCTACCAAAAAAGACAAAATTCCAACAAAGCACATAAATTTTCAACAATAAAAGCTAAATTTTCAACCAAAAATACAATAGTTCAATTTTTATTTAAAAACATAAATTATCAAAAAAAAAAATAAATTGTTAGGTGAAAGGCTGAATTTTCAACTCAAAATAATAATTTTCTACCAAAAAAAAAAAGATAATTCCAACAAAATACATCAATTTTCAACGACAAAAGATACATTTTCAACCAAAAATAGAAAGCAATTAAATTTTCAGTTGGAAAAATAAATTTTTAATAACCAATAAAAGAAACTAATTTTCCAAAAAAAGTTAAAGTTTGAACTAAAGTAATGAAACTTCAACCACAAAGATGAATTTCCAACAAAATAGTTGAATTTTCAAGTTAAACGGATAAATTTTTCACTTAAAATATAATTGTTAAACTTGCAATAAAATAATTAATCTTCAACCAAATACAATACACTTTAAACGAAATAGTTACATTTTTAAAACAAATGAATTTTCAACAAAATAGTCAAATTTTCAACCAAAGAACTGAATTTTTAATCAAAATGATTAAATTTCAACCAAATAGTTGAATTTTCACCTAAAACAGATAATTTTTCAACATAAAATAGAATAGTTATATTTTCAGTAAAATCATTCATTTTCGAACAAATAAAATAAACTTTCAACGAAATAGTCACAATTTTAACAAAACAGATAAATTTTCAACAAAATAGTTAAATTTTCATCCGAAGAAATGTATTTTTAATCAAAAAGATTAAATTTCAAACAAATAGTTGAATTTTCACCTAAAACAGATAATTTTTCAACGTAAAAAAGAATAGTTAAATTTTCAGTAAAATAATCAATCTTCAGCCAAGTAAAATACATTTTAAACGAAATAGTTACATTTTTAACCAAGAAAATGAATTTTCAACAAAACAGTTAAATTTTCAACCAAAGAAATGAATTTTGAACCAAACTGATTAAATTTCATCAAATAGTTGAATTTCAACTAAAACGGATAAATTTTCCACTTAAAATAGAATAGTTAAACTTGCAATAAAATAATTAATCTTCAACCAAATAAAATACATTTTAAACGAAATAGTTACATTTTTAACCAAGAAAATGAATTTTCAACAAAATAGTTACATTTTCATCCGAAGAAATGAATTTTTAATCAAAAAGATTAAATTTCAAACAAATAGTTGAATTTTCACCTAAAACAGATAATTTTTCCACTTAAAATAGAATAGTTAAATTTTTCAGTAAAATCATTCATTTTCAACCAAATAAAATACATTTTAAACGAAATAGTTACATTTTTAACCAAGAAAATGAATTTTCAACAAAATAGTTACATTTTCATCCGAAGAAATGAATTTTTAATCAAAAAGATTAAATTTCAAACAAATAGTTGAATTTTCACCTAAAACAGATAATTTTTCAACGTAAAATAGAATAGTTAAATTTTCAGTAAAATAATCAATCTTCAACCGAGTAAAATACATTTTAAACGAAATAGTTACATTTTTAACCAAGAAAATGAATTTTCAACAAAACAGTTAAATTTTCAACCAAAGAAATGAATTTTGAACCAAACAGATTAAATTTCATCAAATAGTTGAATTTCAACTAAAACGGATAAATTTTCCACTTAGAATAGTTAAACTTATAATAAAATAATTAATCTTCAACCAAATGAAATACATTTTAAACGAAATAGTTACATTTTTAACCAAGAAAATGAATTTTCAACAAAACAGTTACATTTTTATCCAAAGAAATGAATCTGTAATCAAAAAGATTAAATTTCAAACAAATAGTTGAATTTTCACCTAAAACAGATAATTTTTCAACATAAAATAGAATAGTTAAATTTTTCAGTAAAATCATTCATTTTCAACCAAATAAAATAAAGTTTAAACGAAATAGTTACAATTTTAACCAAACAGATGATCTTTCTACCGAGATAATTGAATTTGAACAAAAAGTTGTATAGTTAAATTTTCAGTTGGAAAAAATGCAATGCAAAAACATATAATTTTCAACCAAAAAGATAAATTGAATCAATTGATCAAGTACTTTAATTTTCAAGACAAAATGCAATATTTGATATTTCAACCATAAACATACGAATCCTTAATCAAAACGTATTAATTTTCAACGAACCAGTTATCATTTTTTTACAAAAAAATGCAATCTCTGCAAAAATAGAACATTAAAAAAAACCAGTTGAACTTTCAATCAAAAGTAATGACTTTTTAACTAAACTGTTGAATTTTCCAAAAAAGAATTGAATTAACTCCAACTTCAGTCTATCGAAAATTCTCTGACTCTGGCAGGTATTCCCTGATATTTCGTGACTTTCCCTGACCAGTTATAAATTCCCTGACTTTCTGGAATTCACTGACCTGTAGCAACCCTGTTTATGATACACGTAAATAATTAGTTAATGCAATATGTTTATATACCTGGTTGAAAGCATCTATACAGACTCCATTTTCCTCTAAAAATTTTTTGGTGGTCTCTACTAATTGGGTTTCTCCTAAAGCGAGTCGCACTGCCGTACTTATTCCTTTCGATCCGTCTTCAAGAATCTAGAATTGATAATATACTTTATAACCGAGAGTATACAGTTTTAATGAATATATAATATAAATTTTATCTCGCAGATAATTTTAAACTCTTAGAAAAGTACTTTTTCTTTTGTAGTATTGTAAGTTGCAGCCATCGCTTCAGCAACGGCGTCAGTTCCCAAGAAGAGAGAATTCCAATTGTGGGACGATCCAGCAGTCGCTTTTGTCTTTAATTCCTTTTTCTCTTTGTAACTCAAATTCTCTGATAAACAAAATACAATAAATTAACTGAACCTTATGAAGAATTCTCAAGAAACACAGAAATTTCACTTCATTTTTAAAATTTGTTAAATCAGGGTGTGTACCCTATCTGGAAAACCTGTAATTATCAGGGAATTTTTATTTACCTGGAAAACCCTGGAAATGTCAGGGAATTTTCTCGAAAGCGTACTTAATTTTGTTTCAATTGCAATATTGAACTGAATAATAATGATTCTTCATTTTTAAAAGTAGCTTTCTATTACGGTATTGAAATATTTTATTGAAAATTCAACTGTTCTGTTTATGATTAAGAATTGAACCTTTTTTAGTTAAAAATTCAAGTATCTGTTTATAAATTCACGTATTTTGTTAAGGATTCGGTCTTTCTGGTTTAATTCCATTATTTTTTATCAAAAATGTACATCTTCTTTTGTTGAAATAACAACTGATACATTTTTTGTTCCAAATTCATATTTTTGAAATGAAGATTTAATTACTTGGTTGAGAGTTACTCTTTTGTTAAAGATTATTTTGTTGTAAAAGATGCATCATCTTATTTAAAAATTCACATTCTTGGTTAAAAAATGAGCTATTTTGTTCAAATTTGTTTTTTTTTTGGGCTGAAAATGAATCTTTTTCACTGAAAATTTAACTATTCCAGTTGTAACTTTAACTATTTTCTTGAAAATATTGAGTTTTTTTTTGGTAGAAATTACTCTTTTGGGTAGAAAATTATTTTTGTTTTGAAATTTAATAATTTTAGTTAAAGACGCATCATTTTGGTTGATAGTTCAAATTTTTGGTTTCGAATTCAACTATTCCAGCTGAAGATTCCTTATTTTAGTTGAAAATTCATCAGTTTGAAAATGTGACTATTTAAGAAAAATTAGTTTCGTTTTTTTTGCAAATTAGTTGTTTTTTACCGGAAAATGCAACTATTCCAATTGAATATTATATCCTTTAGTTGAAAATTCATCTCTTTGGTTAAACACTCATTTTTTACTAGAAAAACTATTTAATTTTTGCTTGAATTTTTTTTTTTAATTAATAATTATCGATTTTCTATAAAATTCGTTTTCTTTATCTAGGAACAATTATTTTATTTTTTTATGTTACGGTTTTAACTAGACAAAATGTTACAAATAAATAGTTTGAAAAATACTTTTTCTCACTAAAAATTTAACTATTCCAGTTGTAACTTAAACTATTTTGTTGAAAGTTTTGAGTTTTTTTTTGTAGAAATTAATCTTTTGGGTAGGAAATTATTATTATTTTTTGTTTCTTAAATTTAATAATTCTAATTAAAGGCGCATCATTTTAGTTGATAATTCAAGTTTTTGGTTTCAAATTCTACCATACCAGCTGAAGATTCATTATTTTAGTTGAAAATGTGACTATTTAAGAAAAATTAGTTTCGTTTTTGTTGCAAATTAGTTTTTTACCGAAAAATGCAATTATTATAATTGAATATTATATCCTTTTAGTTGAAAATTCATTTATCTGGTTAAATACTAATTTTTGAATACAAAAACTATTGAATTTTTGGTTGATTTTTTTTTTAATTAAAAATTCACCCATTTTCTATAAAATTCGTCTTCTTTGGTGAACATTAATTTTCTCTGTTGAAAAGTCATCTTCCTGGTTAAAAATCAACTATTCCAGTTAATGACTGATAATTTCATTTGAAAATTCATTTTTGGCTTAAAAATTCAAGTAATGAAATTAAATATGGATAATTTTAGTCATTAATTCATCTTTTTGGTTGAAAATAAGATTACTTGGTTAAAGGTTTAATTAAATTTGTTCTAAAAATAAAATTGCTTTTTTCAGGTGGAAATTTTTTTTTTTTTAACTGAAAATTTAACTATTCCATTTGTGTCTATAACTATTCCGTCTTTCTTAGTTCAAAATAGAGCTATTTGTTTGAAAATTGATCTTTTTCAGTTATAAATTCAACTGCTCGATTGAGAATTAATGTATTTTTTTGAAAAATCCTCTTTTTGATATAAAATTAATCTTTTTTGTTAAAAATTCCACTATTTGGTTAAAAATCCATCAATACTTTTGAAAAACCAAATTTCTATTTGAAAAGTTAGGAAGTTAAAGCGGTTTAAATTGAATTTATTACAGTAACCACATTATTTTAAGTATAAGTAGATAAAATAGAAATTGGTTTAAATTATTATTCAAATTCATGGATTTAGAGACAAATTGAAGAAATGGTTAATTATGTTTTTACTATTATTTAATTAATCTATCGTGCAAAAATATTTAAGAATATATTGTAATTTTAACTGAATTCCTAGAAACTAGAAAAAAACATGATTTATCATAAATTCGTCAAAAATTATACCTGGAAAATATTACCAAAAAAATGAACTTTCAACTTAAAAACGTGATTCTCCAGTAATTTAATTTAACAAACCATTGTCAAGTAAGTCCTCAGGAGATTGTTTTGCTTTTCCAGGTAAAATATGAAGCATTCTTCCATTTAAAATGGAGCCATCCAATTCCGAATAAGCTTTTATTGCGTGCTCTGGCAGCATGAATGTCACAGTTCCGAATCCTTTCGGTTTTCTGGTATTTTTGTCTATAGGTAAGTTAACTTCAGTCAAATCACCTGGAGGAAAAAGGTAAATTTATAAATCATTATAGTTAAAAATCTTTAAATTAAACAAGAGTTTTGTAAAGTACCATATTTTTCAAAAAGTTTTCTAACATCATCTTCATTTGTCACATAGGATAAATTTCTAAGAAACATTCTTCCAGACTCTGCGATGCTTTCTTCATCTGCGAGAGCATCCGCCTGTTTTTTCCATCTGATGTCACTTTTATGACCACAATTCTCCACCTCTTGACCCTCTTTTTGTTCATATTTGGCTACAAATATTTGTTTTCCATCTGAAAGAAATGATAGTTGAATTAAAATATGCAGACGAAGAATTGATTTAGAATTTTTAATTGACTCTTAGAACACAAATTGTCCATTTACCTAAAAAACTTTTATGTTTACTCAAAGCTTGCTTCATAAGTTTTTCAGTTTTAAACCCCACGTAAGCGATTCCTTTAATTTTTTGAGGCACACGAATCGACTTTGCCTTTAAGGGTTTGAAAAACTGCTTTAAATCCTTTTTCTTGTGATTGTAACTCAAACCACGAACTTTAACAGTAAAGAATTTGACTGGTTGTTTTTTACTTTCTTTTGCTTTCTTCAGAGTTTGGAAAGTCTAAAAAATTAATTGGTGAATAGGAATGTTAATTTTAAATTCACTGCAAACTTGTACAATAGAAAATGTATCCAACCTCGAAATCAAGTTTTTTCTCATCCTTTTTTTCCCCGACTTCCTTCGAATAGTCTTTATCAGATTCACTCCCACTTTCGCTACTTTCCTTAATTTCATTAAGCAAAGTTTGAGCTTCATTACTCCACAATTTTTTATCTGCATTAGTGGAATGGCTTTCGAGAAATTCAGCGAATAATGGATCATCTTTGTGCTGAAAAGAATTATAATATTACTGACTCTGTTAACCAAAATGTTTCCAATTTGAGAAGGGGAAGTGGAAGTAACGTGTTACGAATTTAGAAAACGTTTAGTACGTTTCTTGATGATAAGCGATACAGTTCTATAATCAATTAATAAGTTTCCAAATTACTTTCATATTAATTCAGACTTCACACTCTTTGCCATATTATCCTCTTTTCTCTTGAAAAGTTTACTATCGTATTTTTTGTTCGAAATTCATCTCGATTAATTAAAAATCCTATTGCTTTGTTAAATATCATTTTTTGTTGAAAATTCAACTCTTTGTTTGAAAATGTAACTATACCATTTTTGGTTAACATTGCTTTCGGATAAAAATAAGTATTTGGTTGAATATTTATATTAATTTTTTTATTAAAAAATCATCATTTTATTTTAAAATTAATGTCTTTGGTGTAAGATTAAACTGTTTCGTTGATAATACTCATTACATTCTCATCAAGAAAAGGTATTAGATATGTGTGAAATTTGACCTCCGCCCCCCGTTTTGAGACCCCCTGAATCCGAAAAACAGGTTTTTACAAATGTGTCTGTCTGTGTGTGTGTGTCTGTAGTTTTTTAGTTTGTGAGCACGATAACTTTCGAAAAAATTGGCAGAATGGATTGGCCTTTGGTATACTCTTTTAGTGTCCTAAAATAAAGGCCAAGTTCGTTAGACAGCCATTTTGGATACAAATTCAAAAAGTGAGCGTATTTGAAAATTTTTGAGACCACTTTTTTCAAAATTCAACAATTTTCTGTACGGATCTTCATAATATTCAAACAGACGAACAATTTATCCCAATGCATTTTTTTTTATAAAACCAAAATTTACCAGAGTTATAGCATTTACAAATTCCAAAAAACACACGAAAATCAACATTTTAAGCCAAATAACGCACGATATGAATAAAAGTCAGAAGAAAAATGTTTCCTTTTTAATGATCTGCAAGATTAACATTAATCTTTTGAATTTTCTTGAAAAATCGAAAATTCAAATTTTGACAGAATAAAAAAATGACTTTTTTGGTTCAAAATAACGTACAGCCCACAAATATTCACCGATTTGGACAAACAAATTTGAAAAAAAGCTAATAAGATTTCTAAGAGAGTTATTGAGCTTGATTTTTTAAGTAAGTTTTCAATTTTTTTATAAATCAACAAATATGACGAAAAAAATGGCCATTTCTTCTATTTGACGTATCTCGTGCTCGTCAATAACAGAAAAATGGTTGAAATCGCTTTAGTTGCATAGAGTTACATTAGTTAAGGATATTCCAATATTAGAAAATGTAGAAAAAAATGTGTATAAACAAATTTTTAAACAAAACAGTAGTATATAATAAAATTTCTCTTATGATTATAATTGTTTATATTATAAGCAAAGTTTAGCAAAATTCATAATTAATTGATTAATCTTATGATTTTTTAAACGAATTTAATAAACAGATGCATTAGTAGGGCATCTGCCGACGGGAAAATTTTGTTTTGTTTCGATGTCAACGGTGTGCCTGAACATGGGTTTAATGATAAAAAATTTCACCACAAATATTTGAACGGGAATCGATTATTACATTACAATGAAGGATGTGTGCCGAATTTAAACAATTTCCTTCGGATCGTTTCGAAAAAAGTGCATTTGAAATTTAAAAATATCAAATTGTCAAACTTAAATAATTTACTACAAAAATTATATTTATTGTATTCATTTAACTATACTAGTATCGTTTCATAATGATATAATTATATGAAAACGCACATAATGTTGAATTATTACTAATTTTTCTACATAAATCTCTTAAAAAACTGAATGATTATAAATTAATTACGAAATAATTTAATTATATGCACATTAATTTTCAAAACAGTTTTTTAAATTAAATTTAACAGTTATAATAATTTTACAGTGATTATTATTATATATATATTTTGTACAAAATATATCCATTAATATAACAAAATTATATTTAATTATTTATAAAAATTTATAGAAACAAATAAAGTTCATTTTTTATGTCTATTATGCAATTTCAAACGTGACAAGAGTTGTATTCTCGAACTGCTTTTAATAAATTTTCAGGATACATAGCATTTGTATAAGCTACTTTATATTTGGCCTGGGTTGTTTTGAAATCGGCATGAACAGATTCTATGCACTGCTCACTAAAAAATCCAAGGGCTTTGCCTATTCTGCGACAGAAATATAATATATGAAAAAACACTGCATGAACTTTTGGTGTAATAGATATCTCCAAGTTATATTAGCTTTTTTGAAATGTTGAAAAATTATTTTCAAAGTTTGCTTTTAAATCTTGAGAAAAAAAAAGAATTTTACAAGAGCGTTGTTTGAACTTCTCAGCATAAAACACTAACCAGCTATGACTCCTGGATGAAACTGACCCCCCCC
>NC_046658.1:59365678-59373946 GCF_010883055.1 Belonocnema kinseyi | reverse complement strand
GCCTCCCAAACCCTCATTAATCCAAGTTTCGTGGGTCACTGATGTAGGGATTTAATTTAGAAGTTAAAAAAATGTGAGGCTGATGTGTAGACCGTATTTGCTACGTTTAAATCGCAAAAATAAAATCGGAAATGAGCAAATTCAGTTTTTGAAAATTAAATTAATAATATACACTGTAATAATATACAAAGACCGAGCGCAGAGCGCGAGATAAATATATTATTAAGCGCGAAGCGCTAGAACCAGCAGTCGCGTGCCCTGGGCGCATCATTTTTAGTTGAAAAATCAACATTTCTGTTTGATTTAAAATTTAACCAGTCTGTTGAAATTCTTATTTTATTGGCTTAGAATTAATTTTTCTCTTTGTAAATTCACCTATTTCATTCCTGGTTGAGATTTGATATTTTTAATTGAAAATTGATCTTTTATGGATGAAAATTCAACTATTCTGTTAAAAATTCACGTAATTTGTTGAAGATTTAACTATTCGGTAAAAATTGAAAATATTTATTTAAAAATTAAACTATTTGATAAAAAATGAGTGTATTTTGTTGAAAATTGATCTCTTTGGTTGAGGATTGCACTAATTGGTTCAAAATTCGTCTTTTACGGTTGAATTCAATTGGCTAAAATATGTTTTTATTTTTTTAAATTAATTTTCTAATTGTCAATTTAAGGATTCCATTTTTTATGAAAACTTATATTTTTTAGTGAAAAATTCAGTTATTTGGTGCTACATCTTTGTAGGGCTAAAATTTAGCTATATGTTTAAAATTTGAAACAAATTGATTAAAAACTTTATCCATTATGGTAAAAACGTTATCTTTATTGGTTTAAAACTTATCTTGCTTTCTTTATGATTTAAAATCTTGCTTTGTTGAATTATCCACTATTACATTTTTTGTTCAAAATTTTTGGTTTGAACTTGAACTATTTTGTCGAAAATTAATTATATTAAATAACTATTTAACTATTGCATTATTAGTTGAAAGTTAATCTTTTCTGGTGCTAAAAAATAAAATATTTTGTTAATAACTCCTTTTTTCGATAAGTTAACTGTTTTGCTGAGTATTCGTTCTTTTGTATGAAAAATGGACCGTCCCTAAGTTCTAGAAAACTTTCTTTAATCGATTGCATGAAACAGTTAAATACCTTCTTGATAATCTCCTTAATTTCACTATTTTTCTTTTCTTTCTTTGACTTTTCCTTTTTATTTGGACCCTCTTCTTCTGTTTTCACGGACTTTGAATTTGAAAGTTTTTCGTGAACGGAACTGTCTATTGCATACTTGCTCCAAGATTTCGGCTTTGAAGGATCGCCTAAGATATATTGGAAATGTTTTTATTATTAATTAAGCCGAGGCAAAAACACATTTTGAAATATATAAACATAGGTAATTGTGCAAAACAAAATGCTTATTAAGACAAAATAAAATATTCTTACTTTTTAGAAACATAAAAATAAAGTACTTTCCCAAGTGTTTTCAATAGTATATCTTACTACTGAGCATTTAAAATTTGTTTATTATAATTAAAAACAAATTTAAATGCGGTAAGACGTAATTTTACCTAGTTTGGCGCATAATTCTACAGAAATTTTGGATGTGTCGACGAAAGTGTTATTAAAGTGTTCCACAGCAGCTTGTGCCTCCTCCTCAGTTTTGAATCCAATGAAACAAAATCTTCGGAATACACCATCTTTTGTATATTTGAGCTGAACATCAGTAATTGTACCCTCCTTACCGAAATGTTCTTTTAATTTCGCCTCAGTAACCTGCCAAAATAATGGAGAGGTTAGGTTTTATAGGTTAAGTACGGGTTTTTCGGTTTATTCAATGTTAAAATTAATATTTCTGATTATCATAAGCTGCACTTACCCTTTTGGGCAAATTCTTCACTATTAAACGAGACATTGCGTTGCATTATTCAGTAAATTTCAGATTAAAAGGAGTTTTTGATGTAAACAAGAAAACATGCGCAACAATGCGCCATGTGTTTTCCACCACCACAATCTACCACGTGTGTTTTTAAGACGTGAACTGTTGACAATCGATTAGCGTAGTATCGATTGTATCGATAGCATCCTCTTGTCAAAATTAGGTGTGTCACGAAAATCTCCAAAGCATTGTTGTTGGTTTTCCTGAATGCCGATGAATTCCATTTGGGTAATTTGAAAAAATTGCAGAAAGGAATGATGCCAAATTCACATATACATAATATTAAGAATTGAGTTTCAGTTGAGGGACAACGACAAAGAAGGCGACATTTGTGTGCCTAATAGAACTGGCAACGATTTTATTATTACATTTCCAGTTAAAACAGCTAATTTTTCAAACAAGAAAAAGGTAATTTTTAACGAAAATTTTTTAATTTACAAGGAAACTGATGAGTCTTTGATAAGAAAAATGATGAATTCTTAAGTTTTACGCTTATAATTTCACTTCCACCCTACGATTTACTTTTTGAGCACACAGAGCTAATCGAATTAAAATATATGTTTGCAATCGTACCAATTTTACCTGGTCAAGTTGCAGTGGAACATGTAAGCACGATTTACTGTACGATATTGATCGTCTTTACCACTGATTTCTTTAAGATGGTAAATTCTGGAGCAGTTCTGCATAATATGGGAGCAGGTTCTGTGTGCAGGATTTCCGCCCGGAATATGGAAATTATTTTTGCGAAAAGGTGGAAGATACCATATTCCATTAGATTGGCGCTTTCATGTGCATTTGAGAGGTGAAAGTGTTCTTACAAAAATTAAAGTAGATAAAATTCTGCGTAAAACTGAAAAAAAGCGTTGTTCATCACCAATAGTCTTGGGGTTACGGCCTTTCAAAAAACCCCGATTTTTTTGAATCTAATGGAATGTGATATCTTGGATCTTTTCTCAAAAACATTTCCGTGTTCCGGGACGAAATCCTGTTTACAGAACCTGACCCCATATTATGCACCTCAAACGATCCCCAAACGACGGTTGAATCTCGCGCTTTGCGCTCGGATATTTATTCTTTGCATTTGGAATGCTCGATTAAAACTTTTTCAAAAAGATCTTTTTTAGAAGGCAGTATTTTTATGGGTTCCCATATTCTGAATTTTCTACTTAATTAAGTATAGGCAAAGATTAAGTTTCTTAAAGCTCTGTAGGCTTTACACATTCTCATCGTGACACTCGCGCTGCGCGCTGAATATCCGACAGACATTTGTAAACAGATTTTGTTGAATCTTTTTTTTTTCTTGCAACTTTCGTCGGTTTTCCTCAAATTTTTATTTTATGTTTTATTTCTAATGTTATTTTTTACGAATAAAACAAAAAGTACGCGTCCTATAAAGAAGTTGTAGATCTTTTTTGGGATAATAATTTTTGTTAATTCCTTTTTTTCCGTATCCTACATAGTTTGACCACCAAATATAAAATAAAAATTATAAAAATATAAAATTTTTATTTGCGGTTGATTATAAAAATTTTGAAACTGCTATAACACTGAGAATTTTATTTTTATCGAAAAAAGTCAAGGATAAATTGTTTGCTCTTTTTAATACTATAAATATCCGCATATCTCATTTTAAAATTCAGAATAAAAGTGATATAAAAAATTTTCAAAATGCGCTTACTTTTTGAACTTTTATTAAAAATGGCTGGTTAACGAAATCGTCCTTTCTTTTAGGACCTAAAAAAAGTGATCCGTTTATTTTTTCAGGAGTTATCGTGTCTACGGACGGACCGACGGGCAGACAGACAGACGCCATTGTAAAAACTTGATTTTCGGATTCAGGGGGTCTCAAAACGTGCAGATCCGTTGAAAAAATGTGGTGTTAAATTTCGGATAATTCTAATACTTTCTCAATCATAAATGATAAGAATGTAAAAAAATGTCTGCCCCAGAAATGACCATCTTCGCCAAATTTTTTCGACCAGATTTTTCTGACCCGATCAGTTTCTTCGCTGATCTAACATCTATAAAAGTGAATGGTGCACTTGTGTTTGAGATTGACGATTTTGATGCCCTCGAAAAAGCAAATTTAAAACTCATAATTCATCCAAATATCATTCTTTCAACATTCGCATCAGCTGATCCAACTCCCATGAACCTTCAAAAGAAGACTAATCGACAGGAAAGTGGACATGATTTTCCTGAAACAATTGATTGCGTATAAGAATTTTTCTTGTCTGAGGGCACAATCGTCTGCATTCTCATTGACCTACATCAGGGCTCACCAAAAGGCAGCCATTGGCTGCATTGACTGCTAGTGGTAGTCAAAAGATTAGGTCAAACTGGCCCTAATAAATCTTGTCGTTCGATTGGTTCCTAGCCCTTCACGGTCATTGTTCCTCCCGCCGCGCCGGGCTTGGAAGGCATTATCCTTCCCAAAAATGAAATATAATTAGAAAAAAATATATCAGCGTTTTAACTTTTATTAATAATATTTATATATTTCACACAAATTTACAAATATAGCAATTGCTATATTTTATTGCAAGTTTAATAATAATTAAAGAAAATAGAAATATTTTTAGATAAAAATGAGGTATATTTCATTATTGCTTGAATGAAATAATAAGAATAAGAAAAATTTAAATGGACAATTGTCAAATTCTACTATTCAAATTTTAGTTTACTTGAACTATAAAAATTCAATTTAAATAGAAAGTGAGCATATTAAAATTAAAATAAATTTTTGTAATTAAAATTTGAAGGACAGCTTTCAGTGACAAGTATTTTGTATTCTAAAGCAGATTTCTTTCTCCATATAAATATATTTATTGTAAACGATTTTGGTTCTTTTACACGGGAACAGTTTCAATTAGTTTTTGTTTTCATTTAATTTAATTTAATTTAACCAGTGAGTACAATTTTATGTACATAATACTATTTAAACAGAATAATTAAAATTGTTATTATTGTATATAGTTATTATCAGGAGTAATTATCAAAATGAAATGAATGTTTTAGTTGAAAGTGCTATTAAATATAATAACTAATCATACATTTAAATAAATATTAAAATAGCTACCTCCTCTTCAATTGAATTATAATTTTAATTTAATTTTAATTGACTTTCATTAACTTCCATCTTTCATTTTAATATAAGATTTTATGCAAGCAAGAACTAGAAATAAAGACAGAAATTAACATTTGAATACAGATAACAGAATGTTTTTAGTGGTATTAATTGCAATTTTCAATTTTAAAACTTCCAGAAAGAAGAAATTTTGAAAGTAAGTAACTTAACTTACAGAATTTTTTATTGCAAATTATCAAAACCAAAAACTCTTGATTTTAAAATAATGACAATTGCACGATATGCAGTGTGCAAGAGTTACAATCGACATCTGCCTAATCTTGAAGATATTTGAACTGAAACCCTTATATTTTAATTATTTTAAAGATGAGTTAAAGATATCAATTCTAAAAATTCCAAACTTGAGAAATCTCAAATAAAAATTGTAAAAATTATAGAATTTTTAATTTTATAACTAAGAACTTACCTAATTTCTAATTCTAAACTCTAAAAATTATAAAACTCTTTAATTTAAAAGATTATAAATTTAAATTTTGAAAAAGTACAAATGAAATCTCTTAAATTTTGAAGATTCATAAATTAAAATTGTTAACTTTTGATGCTTTTGATGATTTCAGAAATAAAGAGTCAACTTTTTAATTCTAACTGTTATAAAAAGAAGAAAATTTGATATTAAATCATCAAAATTCAAGAATTTATAATTTAGAGTTCAAAAAAATTAAGAACTCATACATTTCAATAGATTTATGACTCAATAATCTACAATTTCGAAGATATGTCATGCAAAATTTTTAAATGTAATAAATAAATATTGAATTAAAAAATGCTTAAATTATGAAGATGTATATTTTAATGGTCTGTTGTTTGGAACTTTTTCTGTAAAAGTTTGATTTTTAATATTTAAAAATGAAAAATCTGCAATTTTGATTATTTGCAAATTAAAATTCTTCAATGTATAGAATTACAATTTAAAATGATTTGATCGTTAAGACGGATAAATAAAAATGGTTCAATTCATTTAAAATTCAAATGGATGAAAATTTTATTACTTCTAATTAAAAGAATTTAAAATTCAATAATTTTAAATGGAAAAATTCTGAATTCAATACGTTTTAATTCGAAACGATTGAAATTTGACTAATAAAATGAAAATTAAATCAAATATTTCAGAGTAAAAGCTTCTGAACTTTTAGAAATCTAAATATTTATTAAATTCAAAAATTACGATCTAACATAAAAATTGAGCAGACACATTTTTGTAAAATAAACAAATTAATTTACCTTCATTCTTGTCATTCAAAATGGAAAAAATTTCAGTTCTAAAATATCAAAACTTAATTATTTTAAGATAAAGTTCGGAATAAAAAGCAGTTTTACATGGGAAATATTTTAAAAATTTAGAAATCTATACTTAAGAAACTTGAAACTTAGACAAATCCGAGATTCGTCTAAATCTAAAAAAAAAATTAATCGCCAAGTGTTTTATCAATAACACTGTTTTGTACCTAAACCCTTAAAATTTTGATTACTTTCAGTACTTATAATCATTCAGAAAATAACAATGTTTAGAATGTAAATTATACTTTTTGAAATTCAACCATTTCAATTTTAATTGCAAAATTTAAACTTATAATAGGGGTTTGTATTTTGAACGTAGCTTTAAAATAATTTGATTTTTAAGTTTAAAAATGGAAATATTATTTTATTTTGAACTGTGAAAATAAAGGTGTATTTATTTTTTTATTTTAGAAAATTTAGTCTAATTAATTTTCACGTTAAATCGTACTTTTTTAATTAAATAAAAGTGTAGATTTGGCTAATTTTAGAAAGCTTTAATTTGAAATATTCAGTTTAGTTTCCAATTTCAATGCCTCTCTACTGGAATTGTTTAAACTCTAAAATCGCTTATATATAAAAATGTTTGTATGAAAGCTTTGAAGTTTGAAAGCTTCTATTAAACAGTTGAACTAACATCGCAGTAGCTTCAATCCGCTCTTCATTTACAAGTATTAAAACTTTTTCATAAAACCAACACAAAATTCTTTCCAACAACTTAGGTAAATTATTTTTTAATCTTTAATTAAATTTTGTACAAAATAAAGTAGAACGATAAAAACGAAAAAAAAAATTATGGCGCCAGTCGTTTTTCTTTATTTTTTATGAATTTTCATTCAAAATTTTCCTCCTTTTTAAAACTTTTACGACAGCTTTAATTTCCAGGTAAATTTGATTCACTTTCTTAATTAAAAATGAAATTGAAATTGGAAATTAAATGTATTGGAGATTCAAGTATAAAGGTTCCGGCGTGAACGACGGCGAGACGTAATTTACCGTGATCGTAACCCTTCGCTCGATTCCTGGAAAACGAAGAAAAAAATGACAGAAAAAAATGGTGGCAGCCATACACTTGTTGTTGCAGCCAGCACCTGCTTGAAGTGGCGAGCCCTGACCTACATGACGAGAGACATTGCTGGTATTCCATTTCCTAATATAATGACACAAACGTTCTGGACCATATCACAGTTAATAGTAGCATATCAACAGTAATAAGTGAGAGGCTCGTCCAACAAGGAGCGTTTTGATCAAGTAATATTACTTATATTCAGTCAGGTCTGAAAGAGCAGTGGAGAACTATTTATTTATGGGCTGTTTCCTCAACTGAAAAAGGCATGGGAAATAAAATAGCTTCAAAATCGAAAGACGCTGGTGCAGTAACGAATCTTCTTGAACGGATAATTTTTGTAGCTGTTCATGGTTACATGATTTTCATCGTAGTATATCTTGCAGAAATTATACTGCGTCAGGGCGGAGCATTGCATTGTGTGTTTCCTAAAATCTGAGGCTATTTTTCATTTGGCCTGAGGTATATCATATGATACGGAAGTCCAACGAAAATCTGTATCAATATATTAATACAAAGAAACAAAAGTCTGTTACATTCTTGGGCCATTTTCACAAAGGAATTCTGTTACATATCAAAATGATACCTTCAGAGTTAGCGCGTTGGATTCAACAAGTGATTCAATGGGTTAAATACAGAAAAACCGCGAGCCTTTTTTATAGATGAATTTTATAAAAACGTTTCAGAAAGTTGAAAGTTGTGAATGCGGTTGTAATTGTCAATGTGATAGTCTCGTTAAATTTTTTACAGCGTATTTTTCCAATTTTGTTATAAATAAAAGCTTGATATTTATCAGTGAATATACGCTGAAAAAATGGAATACATTGATTATAGTCCTGAATT
>NC_046658.1:59361956-59365578 GCF_010883055.1 Belonocnema kinseyi | reverse complement strand
TAAAATCTAGATATTTATTAAGTTCCATGAATCAGAATTAAAAAAATAAACATTCAGATTTTAAAATCCAAGATCATAAACTGTATAATCCATTTTTCTTATGTCAGAGTACGATATTGGAAATAAAATCAATGAGCTGCAAAGTTAAAGAATCTACATAATATTTTATAAATCTAAAACAGTAAAAATTTTACTAATTTAAGTAGTAATTGAGTCTTTAAGTAATGAAATATAAGCGTTATCTATAAACAATATAAAAAATAGATGGTATCTGAAAATTAGTGTTCCTGAAATGAAGCTGTTTGAAATTGTTCGTGTAAAAGCAACAATTATTTTGGACCCTAACGAGGTGTATATGGAGGAATGTGAATCATGCACCTATACATCCCATTGTGATTTCGGCAGGTATGTGCAGGTATGATGCACTGAACATTTTGAACATTTAGGAGTCAGTAGGTTATTGGCAGCAGCTCAAAAGACGGTTTTATTAAACACCTGTCGCATTGTAAGAAACTTTCTTGACCATCAGAAAGCAAGCGACTAAAAACCTGTAGATTGGCAGACGGAAACTCTAAGAAAGCATCCAGAGTTGACTGTTGTTACCTCCAACGCTCGCGGCCGCTTGTAATTGTATACCTACATCATCTCAGGAGGTTAAACAAACATCGAATTGGATTGACTTATCATAATCTCATCAGTTACTTGACTTAGTCCGTGGCTATAATGTATAACCGGGTTCACCCGAGTAAAAGTTTTGAATAAATAATAAGATAATAATAAACAAAAACTACTTTTTTCACTGTTTTATTTTTTTATTCATTGTGTCTGAGCGTGCAAAATATATAATAAAAAAATATAAATAAATATAACATAACAAGAAGGTCCCATTTATGCATAACATTGTTACAATCGTGTGCCATATTAATTACAGAACATAAAGATCACACAGTTCTGTAACGCTGTTACTTTAAGGTAACGTAATAGTAATGGGATTTTGTATTGTAATTAATATATCAGAGAGTGATATAACTGTTACGTGAGACTGTTCTGGAACACTGTTGACGTAATTATACGTAAATGTTCTGAAATTCTGTAATGAAACGACTGTACCAGAGTGATATAACTGTTACGTCATTAGAATGTCACGCGTGTCACAGAAATGGAACATAAAAAGCAAATTGTTCTGTAACGCGATTTTAGATCAGTTTTGTGCCGAAGTTCGGGCGCAGTAACTTAATTTAACTGAATAAAATTACGTCGACAATAGGGCCAAATGTAGGTCAAAGTCGAGCCAACTGAGAAGAAAATATTTCAGATTTAAATTTGCACCTTACAATTTTGTAAATCCACCTTGTCATAATATGTATAAAATCAACAAATAATGAATATATTTCTGAGCAAACCCTGGCTTTTTCAGCAAAAAAGCATGGCCAAGATTTTGTCACGTACGTTGAAGCGGTTCGATAGCGCAATTGGCTAAGGCATTAGCCAAGTACATACGGGTTAGGTAGTTTAAATAGATTTTGAATCTCCAGCGAAGTATGATCATTTTTAAAGGGCTTAATCGTGCTATCATATTTGCGTAGGAGACCTTGTGTGAAATTGTGTTGTTTCAAATATGAGCTAAATTCAACAATAATATTTTTTTGACATATATTGCTGTTCCAGAATTGTCACAGATTTCTGAAAGGAAATGGTTCTGTGACAGCATTACAGAATTGCGACATCCATTTAGGAATGACATTACTCGTCCCCTGGTTCTTAACCAGTTACAGAATCTATTGTTTTTTGTTCCTGAACTGTTACCTCACAGTAATATAACAGTGTTCGCTGGGATACACATAACAACAGCAGTAACCGCGCGACAATGACATACTTTTAAATGGGACAAATAGGGCAATTTCTGCAATCACTCGCAGAAAATGATTTGGTTGAATCAACCAAATTTGCGTCGCTTCAACCATATACCTACCACCTTGATCAAAAAGTTTTAGGACTTTATTTAAAAAATCCAAAATACAAGTTTATTCATCATAATCGATATTGTCCCCTTCAAAGTACTCCCCATCGAATGTAACGCACTTATGCCAGCGCTTGATCCAATCCTCGAAACATTGTTTATAATCGGTTTGCGGTATAGTCATCAGAGCCATCTTCGATTTTTCCATGACCTCATCTCGGGTGCTGCAACGCGTTCCGCCGAGCGGTTTCTTGAGTCGACCGAATAGGAAAAAATCGCAGGGAGCCAAATCAGGTGAATTCGGCGGTTGTTGGGTGGTATTCATTTCGTTTTTAGCCAAATGCCCACGGATAACGCAAAGTCGATGACATTTTTTGTTGTCAATAATCGAAACCACACACAAAGATAGATGTATACAATACGGCGTCACTTCAACAAATGTCAAGCTATCAAGCTGAAAATCTGACAGAACGTCAATGACACTTCTACCAACACAGAAAAAAAAGAAGAATTGAAATCGGCCGAACGAGAGCGCCACACGGTGACGAGTCTTAAAACATTTTGAACAAGGTGGTATTATAAAAACAAAAGTATATTTTGACCCTACCAGATTTTTTGGTTGTTTCACTCAAATGTTTTGGTGGATGGAATATTTGGTTGATTCGGCCAAAAAATTCTGTCTGCAAAATAAAAGCTTGATCTGAAATCTGTAAGTTTACAAATTAAAAAAAAGTGAAAGTATCTGAAGTATCTATATCAAACAAGTAAATAAAGGAAGCAATATAAGCTACCATTTCAGCAAATAAAATATATGTACATAAAATCAGCGGTAATACAATTTTGCAGATTTAAAAAGGCTAGAAGCTATATTTGGACAAACATGCTTTGCGCAAATATCTGTGAGCAAACAATACTTTATGCAGGTAATATTTAGCACCCTTTTCATGAATAGTTGATTGGGAAAAAATCGACTTGACACATTTGAGAAATGTATGATTCGGTTATTTTTCCGTAATAAAATGTATAAATTCCTTTTTTTCTTAAATATCTTATTAGATAAAAAATTATAAAGATTTAAGGAAGAATAAGTGGTTTATTTTATTTTTTGAAAAACAAACTGTAATATCCTACACCATTCTGATCCTACGATTTTTCTACAAAAACACGTTACTTTTCAGACGTGGCCTGGCAAACACTATCATTTTTGAGAATTGTTAAACATATTAGTTTAATTTAGTTGACTCTTTTAAAATAAAGTTTATATGTGATTTTAACTCTGATCGAAACTGAAAGGGCTAATGAACCTGCAGCTATTCATTCAGTGAATATGATGTAACCCATGTATGATATCTAAAGTAATACATACTTCAAGTATTAAAAGGCACTAATTGTGGAATGATACATTGATAAATAATATATATTCTTCAAATACTATAATAAATGAATGGTTCTCATGGAGTATTTAAATAACCAATATTTTTTGAAGTGATAATTGACGACGCGCTTCAAAACTCTGTAGTCATATTTTATGTTGTGCAAAATGAGTTTTAGACTAATTTAATTTGTATGTATGTATGTATTTAATCTCTCCCTTTTACGGGTTTGAGGGCCTCCGCTCCCTGTACATATATTTACAATTCCATCCTTAGTCTAACTTAACTA
>NC_046658.1:59359501-59361856 GCF_010883055.1 Belonocnema kinseyi | reverse complement strand
CTCTGCCCTACTTCCTTGCTTTCCCTTACTTCATCCAATTTCTTCATCCACATCACTCCCTGTCCACTACCATCCAAGATCCATCTTACACACTCATCCACATTCAACTGTTCCACTTCCTTTCCTGTACATCTCTCTAATAAATATGCCCATGACTCCATTTCGTATCCACATACTCTGCATAAATTCTCCTCTTCATTCATCCAATATCTGCATGCGCTCACTCCTTCTCCCATTCTGAACCGTAGAACCCTACTCCATTTTTCTTCCTTTTTTATTTTTTGCAGATATTCTGGTTCCCTCAACCCTTTGACCATCATATACCACCTATTGTACCTCGAATCTATAATCTTTGTCCATCTCTCTTCTCCTTGTTTAACCAATAGCTCTAACTCTATGTCCTGCCACTCCATAACCCCTTCTCGAATATTACACACCCTTCTCATTTTTCTCCTTTCTTCCTCCCATTTTGAATTTCCCACATTACCTCTCGCTTCATTGTTCCGAATTTGGCCGAAACATGCTTGTGCAATTTTACTTCCCCCTCCCCTTTTTAGCTTCTCTTCAAACCTCCATGTTCTCTTAATTTGTCTAGTAATCATATTTTCTCTTCCTGACTCTTCTTTTAACATATATCCTGGGCAACTACAGCTAACCCCTATTATCCACCTCAGGAATCGCTCATGCTGGAGCTCATGCTCTCTACTTTCCCATATTCCTTCCATCCCCAGATCTCCACATCATAACACAATACCGCCCACACCAACGCATCAAACAATCACACTCTCATTCTCCACTCGTTCTTGAACCTTCTCTTTCCTATACCCCATACTTGGCCCATTACTTTACTCGCACATTCAATTCTTTTCCTCACCTGCAGCTCGTTTCCCCCTTCTGTCTCAAACCAAAAACCTATGTAACAGAACTCCTCCACAATTTCCACTTTTTGTCCGTTCATCTTCCAAACGTAATTTATTTTGCTCTTTTTATTTCTGAAACAGATCACCTTTGTTTTATCTACGTTCACCGTCAGCTCTTTTGTTCCCACATACTCTTCGAAGACTCTCATCATTAGGTATAGTTTGCTATTACCCAAAACCGTTCCTCCTTCCCCTTTCTCCTTTAGCTTCTCCTCTAAGTCTGCCAATAGGATACTAAATAGTAACGGACTCAAAGGGCACCCTTGCCTTAGACCTCGGCTTGTCCAGAAAATCTGCCCTTTTTTCTTTCCTATTTTCACCCTAATCCTGGGTTCAGTACAAATTTCCTTTATCCTCTCCACTAACTTTTCCTCTACACCCCTCTCTCTCATTGCCTGCCATAGTACTTTTCTATTCACTGAGTCAAATGCTGCTTTGAAATCTACGAACAAAGCGACTAGTCTCCCTTTCTTTCTCCCCAAATTTCTGTTAACTAAATAGTTAAGAACGTAGATGTTGTCTATAGTTCCCATTCCTTTTCTAAATCCCGTCTGATTATGTGGGATACTTTCTTTTTGTTTTACCTGACTCTCCAACCTATTTCTTCAGATTTCTGCATACATTTTATAGCCGACTGACATGAGAGTGATCCCTCTGTATTCCTCTACCTTCTTTCCTTCCCCTTTCTTGACAAGCGGTACCACCAGTTCCGTCGTCCACTCTTCCGGCCAACTTTCCCCTTTCCATACCTTGTTGCAGATCTTCCACATCCCATCCCTAATCCCTTCTCCTCCAAACTTCATCGCTTCGTTCTCCATCCCATCTTCTCCAGTCGCCTTGTTTCTTTTTAACCTATTTATTGCCTCATCCACTCCATTTCTCCTTGGACTATCCTACACTTTTCCCCTTTGATCTTATTTTGCCCTCCCCTTAATAGACCCTTAAAATAATCTGTCCATTCCTCCATTTCTATTTCTTCGTTAACGCCCTTCCTTTCCCCTCTATCCCTATTTATCACATCCCACACCCTACCTTCTTTGATCGCTTTTTCTACCTCCCCTTCCTCATCTCCTTTCATATTGCCATTGCATATAAACCATTCTGTTTCTCCTATCATGTCTAGTAACTTCCTCCCCTCCCTGTCCGTCTCTCCATGTTTGGAGTTCCTTATAATGGCCTCCTTTTCTTCATCCCATAACCCTCCCCCTTGTTCGCCGGTACATGCATTTAAGTCCCCTCCTATTAAAACCAATTCTTCCTTCTTTTCCTCCATCCACCTTCTTATTACTCTCCAGCCTTCCTCTTCCCCTCTTCTTCTGTATACACACACCACTGCTACGAGGGTAGTTCAATAAGTCCTTAGAATGAAGTATAAAAACAATTTTTTTTTATTTTTCAACATAATCTCCTTGGAGCTCTATACACTTGGTCAATC
>NC_046658.1:59354490-59359401 GCF_010883055.1 Belonocnema kinseyi | reverse complement strand
TATATTATTATTATCTTTAATTGTTGTAATTTATTGCTCTGATTGTTATGAAGCTCAACAATTTGTATTTTAAAATAGCATAATAGTGTCTCCGAGTATATAACTGCATTAAAAATGCACCACGAAGAATTTGTAATGCCTACGCCAATGACCCAAGCTGAGTCTGGGAAACTTGACATTCGTCACGGTAATAAAGATCGAACGTATCTCGACGACAAAACATAAACTTTGACAATAATAAATAATGGGTATTTTAAAGTAAAGCGATTTTGTTGTTTAATTTTTATAATCATATTCGTCTTTATTACAACTTTCTACGATAATCAGAAGTTGAGAACGTGACACTGATTATGATTATTTATAGCAGAATAAGTTATTGTTTTAATTGAAAGTGGCTGACGCCAATTCATTGCAGAATACTTACTTTATTCGTGTACTAATTTTGAGCACACCTTCTTTTAAATTGCTAAAGATACAGCAGGTGATTGAGAAAATGGGAAAAAGAAGGAAAAATGCGAATAACTTGGTAAATATTAACATTTTGAACAAATACTTCTTATTCATCTTGGAGTATACCTGTAATAGAGTACCTTTTGTCTCTTAATAATTTTCGAAAAAATCACTTTTTGTCAATAAAAAGGGCTTTTTATTGTTATGGTATTTCTTTAATCGATGTTTTTTCCAAATATATCAATCTTATCCAAAAATGATATACCAATGAAAATATGCATCTCTGGGAGTGGGCCAACTTTTGTTTCAAACTTTTTCCTCTAAATCAATTTCAAGAAATTTCACCTGAGTTTCCGGCGACTTCGAAGCCGCCTGGCAACACTTTTGCATCCAGGTAAGTGCCTGGCAATGCGCAGGTGCTATTTCTAATGTTAGCCCCTACATGTACACCAATTTTCAACCTTATCCGAGTCACGTAAGTTAACTGCCAAAAATCCGCACCTTTGATAGGTCGCCACATGTAAACGCATCCACTCACACCTGCCAGGCACCCATTTTTACGTTCCTCATCATCAGACGAACATCTCATGTGAAAATTGGCCTTATCCGTATCACGCTCCCCTTTACGTTGTCAGCCCACGGTCTAATATGACAAGTAGGTTAGTTTGGTGTTATTTCGTCTGAATTAATGATTACACTGTGATTCCAATTATCAAAAACTACGAAAGTGAAAAGCACTCGTCCCGTTCGGAGATGTCGAGCAATTCCCAACACTCCAAGATTCCAGAACGAAAACGAAAGTAGGTACATAAATGATAAGTAATTAATGTTAGTGACGCAATGAAGTCAACCTTCAAAATAAAATATGTATATTTTATTTTTATAAAATAATAAATAAACTGCACATTCTTAAGGCTACAAAATTTTTATTAAATCTGGTTTAATAACTCCTTTTTTATTTAAAACAATACTTTTAAAGAAAAAAAAATAGATCGTTGAAGAATGCAGCTATTGCTTTATACGTTTGTACTGTTATTTTATTTTCTATTTTGCACACTAGCATACTGAATTAAACATCAAAAAGAAAACATACATATTATGAATTATGTTTTATTTAATAATTAATTTTATTAATATTTTTTTATTTTTTGCAAAAAAATTCTTAAAGTCTACTTTTTGACAGGGAAAATGAAATCAAATCAAATTACTTTTCGAGGACTTTTACATGTGCTCTTGTATTCTCGCTAAAAAAAATTATGATTACAGCGATTAATGACAATATACAATTATGATTTAACTTCAAATCTAATTTTTTTTCAATTTTTTATCTCACATGCAGTGTTAGTGAAAAATATAAGTCCACTGAGGATGAAGTCTTTTCTTATTTTGGAAAGATCTTCACTAATTCGAAAGATTGAGGTGACAACCGAAAGATGAGGCTGGCGAAGAATAATCCGTTTCAGGAACAAGATTCTTCTTAAAATGTTTAACTACTTAAAATGTTTCTTTTGAATACACAATTTTACCTACATAAATGTTTTTATTCATTTATTATTTTAATGTGACTGAGACTGCATGGTTTAGAAACTATTTGTTCTCTAGACTGTAGACTAACGTCAAGCCGCTGCATAATCTAAAAAGTAGTCTCTAGCCAGACTATGGGCTTATTTACACTAAGTTACTTTTTAAATTTAAAAGAGGTGCTAAATATAACCTAAATAAAGCATATATGGTCAAAGAAACAATGTCTTTACATTAAAAAAAGCTTTTTTGATTCAAAGATATTTTCTTCAATTAAAAATTTTTTTTTTCTAATATTAAAGAAAATTTCTTAGATTCAAAAAAACTTTTTTTAATTCAAAGGAATTTTTCTTTGACCCGCGTATATCCAAGAATTTTTGATGAAATGCATTAAAGTTAGATAGTTCTTTGTGGCTCTTCTAAAATTATAGTTCTTGCACTTATCCCCTCAATTTATTTGAGTGAAATCTATAATATTATAGTTGAGATTTTCATAATCTTAAAGCAGTTCCAGAAATTCAATATTCTTTATGAAACATTTTTTATTCTTAAAGGATTAACAATTTAGAACTTTTTCAACATTTGAAAGCCTTAAATTAAAAAAGATCAATATTAAGAAGCTTTTAAGTTACAAATAATCAAAATTCGGCACCAAATATAAACTTATAAATTGATTATCTGAAACAGTATTTGAAATTGTTCAACATCAAATTAGTTACTTTAGAGTAGATCAAACGTCGAAACCTTTAAATTTGAAGTTCATCCAAAATCCAATATTTTGTATTAGCTTTTGAGTTATAAAAGTATTTACTATAATCGATATAATCATTATATTACATTACAATTATTTTACAGGATCGCCCGATTTTTTACAATCAAAACTAAAAATGGTTCATTTTATATTTTACATCATTATGCGAGAAATCTAATTATAATATTACTGACTTTATAATTTCGATCGTCATCACTAATCGTACCTGATACTTTTCTTCCTCTTTCTCAATAAGACAATTCTTTAAACTGTTACTGTTCGAATATTTTTTTCTTCTATATCCACAAATTAAATTAAATTAAATTAGTCTGAAACTCATTTTGCACAACGTAAAATATGACAACAGAGTTTTGAAGCGCGTTGTCAATTATCACTTCAAAAAATATTGGTTATTCAAATACTCCATGAGAATCATTCATTTATTATAGTATTTGAAGAATAGATATTATTTATCAATGTATCATTCCACAATTAGTGCCTTTTAATACTTGAAGTATGTATTACTTTAGATATCATACATGGGTTACATCATAGTCACTGGCGCCAGAGGGCAACAGTTACTGGACGATCGCACAGAGCAGAAAACCGTAGTGGCTGCAACAGCTGACGTTGCTGAAAGCTTTGAAAGTGGGGGGATGGGTGATGTTGATCGCAGTTAAAGCAGCGGTGATAAAAGTGCCGAGAAGTCTACCCAGGCGGGGAGGGTAGCGGACTCAGGTACGGGCAAGCAACGGGGAAGGCCCTCAAATTTACAGCGCCTTAACAAGCTAGGCAACGCGGGTTCGAACAGAAGTCTGGACAAATAGAATGGGGGGATGTTTAAAAAATTGAAAGCTCTCATTAAAGGGTTTAGAGAGGAAACAAGAAAGAGATTGGATGACATGAATAGGGATATGAATAGGCAGGGAAACAATGTAAGGGGGGAAATGAAAACGATCAGAGAAAAATAGGATAAACGTTGGAAGGAGGAGAAAGACAAGGTTTGGGGTAAGCTAGAAAGCATTGAGAATAGACAGAGAGAGGTTGACGAACAGAGATCTAGAGAAATAAAACAGTTGGAAGAGCGGGTATCCAGTCTAGAAATTAGGAATGAGCATATGGGGGAAGAAACCGAAAATGAGGAAATAGTTAAAGGGAATGAAAAGAACGTCCGAAGTGAGAATGAAAGATTGAAGAAAACACTCAGTGAGATCGAAAGAAGATTAGAAGGGGAAGAAAGGGCAAAGAGGAAAAATAACATAGTAGTCAAGAGATTAAAAGTGGAGAGTGAAACAGGAGAAGTGGAAATAACAAATCTTTTTCGAGATATTAGAGTACAGGTAAGGGTAGAAGGAGTCAAGAGAATAGGAGGGACAACGAAAGGAAAAGAAGGAACGTTTCTAGTAAAAGTGGGGAGTGAGGAGGAGAAAAAGAAAATTATGGAGAGAAAATAATTATTGAGAGGAAGAAGGGAAAGAATTGAAGAAGATCTGACATGGAGGGAGAGGAAAAGGAGATAGCAAATAGAGCAGAGGGCTTGGGTAGAGAGGAAAAGGGGCCATATGGTGTGGATAGGGAGAGATAAGTTATGGATAAATGGGGAGGAATGGTGCTGGGATGAAGAATTAGAAGAATTAAGGAAAAAAGGAAAAAGTCTTGGGAAAGGTAGGGGGAAGGGAGACAAAAAAGAGTCTAGAAATAAATCAGAGTGGTTTCCAAACGGCAAAAGGGAAACAAAGAGAAGAGGAAAGAAGACGGAGAGGAAGAGAGAAACGTGAAAATATCTTTCTGGAATGTGCCAGGTTTGAAGAACAAGAATAAAGGATTTTGGGAGGAGTTAGAAAAGTGGGATGTGATTATGATTAGTGAAACTTGGGCAGATGAGAAGGACTGAAAGGGAATAAAAAAGCTGTTACCGAAAGGTTATGTGTGGACAATGCAAGAAGCAAGAAAAGAACACGTTAAAGGGAGAGGGATGGGCGGCATGGTGTCAGGGGTGAAAAAAGAATTAGCAGTAAAAGGGAGAAAAGATGGGAACATGGAGGAAAAGGATGAAACAATGATAAGAAAAATTATAATTGAGAAAGTAGAAATACGAGGGTAGTTCAATAAGTCCTTAGAATGACCAACAGATGGCGCGCGAATCGCTCCAAATCATCTGTTTTCAGTCAGCACCACTCCCGACTAGA
>NC_046658.1:59282168-59354390 GCF_010883055.1 Belonocnema kinseyi | reverse complement strand
CTGGACAATTGTCCGCGACTGCCTATTTATTTTTGTAACCATATTCAGCAGAAACCCTTGGTACAGGGACCCTCTATCCGCAACTCGAGGACGCGTTCGGTAGCTTTGTCATAGGCCCTTCGGTTTGATTCTAGAGGAATCAAAATCGAACCGAATATATATATATATTAGGGTGGTCCAAAAAACGCCTTTCGAGCTATAAAGCAGCCTCCCCCCCCCAGTTTCCGTTTCTGCAGAAAGAACATCCATAATGTCTTTTTTTTTTTAATTGAAATATTAACGCGTGCCGCCGGGCACTTAAAAATCCTATTTAATGAACATGGTGAAATATTGAAATTTCGAAAAATGGAACTCATGTTCCAGGACTTCATGTGAACGTGTCAGGCTTTCTAAGGATTGGATATGAGTATCTACGAAATAAAATCATATCAATAACTTTTATTTCCAAACCACCGTCACCTCCCCGCAGCGCCCCAAACATGACTAAAAAATAAAGACATACATTTTTACGTATTATTGTTACTCTTTAGCAATTTTCGTTGTCTTTTTTAAACAAATAATTGCTAATGGACAATTCGAATATTGAACATGACTTCTTAAACAATTTTAAGTTGTTTAAACAAATGTAAATTATTAAAACATTTATTTATGCCTACAAATGTTAAAAAATCGTATTTTGTGTTTGAAATGCAGTATTTCTTCATTGTTTTAAGTAATACATTTTTCTAAAAAAATGATGTACTAAAGAAAACAATTATGTTATGTCTATTTTCAACATTTCTAAAAATTGAGTCAGACATCAACTTTCTTTTCAAATTAATATCCTATGCTACGTTTTGTTGCATAATGACACAATTTTGATACTTAGCTTTTAAATTTTTATAGATCTCTATTTGTTTAAACAATCTTTATTTGCTCACGTAGTTTCTTCCGATAACTAAAAAAATTAAATAAAATAGAACACATACAATTATTTTTTTCGCTGTATAGTGTATGAAAAGAATAAACCAACAACTTTTTAATTGTTTAAACATATATAATTTGTATAAACAATTACTTTTCCAAAAAGTTTTAAAATAGTATTTTTTTAATTAAACCTAATATTTAATGATTTTGAGGAGTAGCAAAGTAATTTCACATACTTCTGTAAAATCACACAGTGAAGTGTGTGATGTTTACAATGATACAATATGTAATTTTTCGAAACTTTGTAATTTACACAAATCTTTTTTTACAGTGTAATTAATCGAAAAAAGGTAGGCATAGGATACTAATTTGAAAAGAAAGTTTATATCAGGCTCCATTTGTAGAAATTTCAAAAACAGACAATAAATAATTGCTTACGGTCATGTGACGAGTGGGTATCCCAAACAGATTCCTCCTTACTAAATCCTGCCGCATTAGGAACAAAAAAATAAATGACTTTTTCGGGCAAATGGTACAACCTTCAAAAAGAAAAAATCAGACAGAAGATCTTCAACTAAAGAAAAGCTATAAATTGGTTACAAATTGGTTTGTGCTAGGATGCGTGGTTTTCTAAAATAAAAAACAACATTAACAATGTTTAAAATATAATTTTTTGGCACACGACACGAAATATGAAAAATGTTAAAATAAAAAAGTGTATCATCCAAAACAGAGCTAAAAATGTGTCATGATTTCCTGTTGTGGGACCGTCGTCTTTGATTTAGTCGTAACAATTAGAATTATAAATATCAAAATTAGATTTTTTGGTAAACGATACAAGTTATGAACAGACGATTAAGAGAAAAAACATATCCACCCAAAAAGTATCCAAAAATTTGCTATGAATAATTTTGAAACTAAATGGATAAATTTTATTTTAATCGCGAAAAACACGCTCAAAAATCAGAAAATTGAGCAGAAATGTATTGACATAATACATGTTTCAGCGTAACCAATAATAACATTTGATACAAAATAAGAAACATATATTAAAATGATCAGATAAATAAAATTGTTGTTTGCAATATCTGAATAACGGATTCCAGGCCGATTTCAAGAAATACATGTAATGTACATTTGATATAAAACTGTTGAAAATAGCGTATAAAGTTGAACATTGCAGGCCCAATCCAGTGTGAAGTACGACTATTTATTAAACAATTTCTCAGCAATTGCGGTTCATCTTCACTGAGGTTTTTTTCTTCGCTTTGAAAACCGCTGCCGCCAGCTGTAAACGAAACGAACCATTTATGCAAGGAAATATAATAATAACTTTTTTATTGCATATAAATACATTTATATTTATTATTAATTTATTAATTTATTAATTATATTATGATTGTCTTTAATTGTTGTAATATATTTCTCTGATTGTTATGAAGCTCAACAATTTGTATTTTAAAATAGCATAATAGTGTCTCCGAGTATATAACTGCATTAAAAATGCACCACGCAGAATTTGTAATGCCTACGCCAATAACCCACGCTGGGTCTGGGAAACTTGACATTCGTCACGGTAATAAAGATCGAACGTATCTCGACGACAAAACATAAACTTTAACAATAATAAATATTGGGTATTTTAAAGTAAAGCGATTTTGTTGTTTAATTTTTATAATCATATTCATCTTTACTACAACTTTCTACAATAATCAGAAGCTGAGAACGTGACACTGATTATGATTATTTATAGCAGAATAAGTTATTGTTTTAATTGAAAGTGACTGACGCCAATTCATTGCACAATACTTACTTTATTCGTGTACTAATTTTGAGCACAGCTTCTTTTAAATTGCTAAAGATACAGCAGGTGATTGAAAAAATGGGAAACAGAAGGAAAAATGCGAATAACTTGGTAAATATTAACATTCTGCACAAATACTTTTTATTCATCTTGGAGTATACCTGTAATAGAGTACCTTTTGTCTCTTAATAATTTTCGAAAAAATCACTTGTTGTCAATAAAAAGGGCTTTTTATTGTTACGGTATTTCTTTAATCGATGCTTTTTCCGAATATATCAATCTTATCCAAAAATGATATACCAATGAAAATATGCATCTCTGGGAGTGGGCCAACTTTTGTTTCAAACTTTTTCCTGTAAAATCAATTTCAAGAAATTTCACCTGAGTTTCCGGCTACTTCGAAGCCGCCTGGCAACACTTTTGCACCCAGGTAAGTGCCTGGCAATGCGCAGGTGCTATTTCTAATGTTAGCCCCTACATGTACACCAATTTTCAACCTTATCCGAGTCACGTAAGTTAACTGCCAAAAATTCGCACCTTTGATAGGTCGCCACATGTAAACGCATCCACTCACACCTGCCAGGCACCCATTTTTACGTTCCTCATCATCAGACGAACATCTCATGTGAAAATTGGCCTTATCCGTATCACGCTCCCATTTACGTTGTCAGCTCACGGTATATAGGGTTGTGAGCAATGAAACGTTTCATTGTAACATTGGCACAAATCCAAGCGACACAAATCACGCGACATCACCGAACCCACTTTAGTTTCTCTCCCCGATAGCAATGATAATTTCGACACAGATGCGCAGACAGAAAACCTCAAACAAATACACAATTACTCAAATCCTCTAACTCAGACACATCTCAATCAACAAACACTCAATCTCCAATCTCCAAACTTCAACCTATCACAACAAAACTCTAACGTCATAAAAATCCCCTTCACCCATCTCCGTTACAGCAACAAGCATAGAGGTCCTTGCAAAGTCATCGTTCAGCAGGATCATGCCTCTGGACGGGCCAAGGATAACCTTAACCCCATGACCTACGGTAAATTCTTCAGCTTTCATAACAGAGAAGCTGTCTTACACGTGGAAAGTGAGGGATTTGGCAAATTAAACGTAACTTTAAAATCTGTTAAAGAAGCAAATAAACTTTTAGATGACTCCGCAACTCTCAAAAGTAAAGGCTTATTCGCTTCCGTTCCAGCCAACTTTGTTTCCTGCCCAGGAGTGATTAAGAACATTCCTCTCGATTGTTCAGAAGACGAAATTCGCTACAACTGGGAATTTCAGGGCCCGACAAGGGGTAGGACTTGCGTACTGAACGCTCGCCGTCTAAACCGTAAAATCACAGACAAAGAAACCAACTAAAGGTCATGTACCCCATCCACCTCTGTTCTGGTAACTTTTGAAGGCACAACACTTCCGAAAAGAGTAGCTCTCTTCAAGGCTTCCACAATTGTAAATCTCTACATTCCCCAAGTAAAAATGTGTTTAAAATGCCTGAGATATGGGCACATCAGCACCAATTGTACATCCAATTCCAGGTGCAAACAGGGTGGTGGTCCCAACACCCACAGCGATCAAAATCCTTGCTCCAAAACAAACAATGACCCTAAATGCGTTCACTGTGGCGGTAATCACCTACCTAACTCAAAAAATTGTCCAGAGCTTCAATTCCAGAAAGAATTCAGGTCTTATGCAGCAAAGAACGGTGTTTCCTTCACTGAAGCAAAAGACGCGATTCGACCCATGAAGAAAAATGGACCAGTCCACGGGCACTCTTCTCCATTCCTCAACTTCTTAACCCACCCAGAACTCAACGATGCGAATACACCTCCCATTTTACACAACACTTCATCCCCTACCCAAACTCGCTCTTTTTCTGAAAAGACATCTCGTCCGAAATCTCATTCCGGAACCAAGACAGGCAGCCTACTATTACAGAATCCAACCCAATCAAAACGAGCATCATCACCATCAACTCTAAACTTCTCCTCCTATCACAACAACGGTAGGACACAGATCTCATTTCCCAATGGGTTCGCCTTACATCCGCCAACTCCCCACACGTCAGTAGACAAGAAAATCGACTCCGAAAATAGAACAATCTAAGTTATTGCAAGTATTATAGAAGCCCTAATCGGCCTTAATTCACTCCTCAGATCTGACTGCTCCTCCAATGAAGAGGAAAAACAAAACTTGCTCAACCGTATTCTGACTAACGTTAATTCCCTTTCGACTTCCTTACTTTCGACTCAAAATGGCGCAAATAAATAAATTAAGAATCGTGCAGTGGAACTGTCGCGGAGTTTTAAATAAGAAGGGTGAACTTCAAAATATTTCCGATGACTCCGACATAATTTTATTATCTGAAACATTCCTTAAACCTGAAAAAACTTTTTTATGACTTTAACAGTTACTACCTCTCATGGGGGTGCTCGCACAGGTGCCTCAACGGTGTTGAGCTCTGCTCCTCAATAGACTAATCAGACTTCATGTCCAGGCCAATCTCCTTCGGTATTAGAACTCTCATTCGTTAGTCCTAACTTATTCACTATCTGTTCCTGGGATGTTTAAGATGACTCTATGGGGAGTGACCACTACCCGGTGGTCACAAGCCGTGGTCTCACCATTCTCATTTCACCATTTTTCTCACACAAATATAAACTCGAAAGAATAGATTGGCTTAACTTTTCAAGAATTCACACATTCAAGACACACATTCTTAGGAAACAGTTTATTATAAAATGCGAAGAGCGCTGGGTACATACCGGACAGAAGAAAAAAAACTAAGACTAAAAAAGCAACGCGCCGCGTTAAGCTAAGAGCACACTCCCACTCCTCGATTTTTAGAGACCTCTGTCGGCATACAATCCTGACATGCGCAGTCGACAACAAGCCAAGTACTTAAACAAACGTGTGCAACAAAGATAATGAAGCAACCTTTCTCGATCCATCTTTGGACCCCTCTCTAGTTATAATCGGTTCACTGAAGGTGTAGACAGAGCAATCACTTCTGCCTGCCCCCTTCCGTCCCTATTAGACATAATAATAAAAACTCTAATCACCCAAGCAGTAAACGTTTTGTCCCAGCCCCTTGGTGGGACGAGACATTTGACAGTGCTGTCGCTGAAAGAAAGCGAACCACCAGGGCGTACAGACATATCGAAATTTATCTAAATTACTTAGTGATGAAAAGAACAGAGGCGAAAGCCTGACTCACTTTTAAGGCAGCACGAAAGAATTCCTTTAGAAAATTCAGCGACTCCTTAGATAGAATGACACCTATTTTCAGAGTCTGGAGAGTTGTTAAATCCTTTAAAAATAGATTCACTCAACCGGCTGTGGCATCTTGTTCGGCAAACAGACAAGTTATAGCCAAATTCCATCAATTAATCGATGAAACGACTCCTCCAACAGTTTTTTATGACAAATTCCCTTCGGATTTTAGGTCCAACGAATTTCTCGAGGCTCTTTTCTTTAAAGCGGAGTTAGAAATAGCTATTTCCTCGCTCAAAACTAAATCCTCTCCAGGCTTAGATAAAGTATATTACAATATAATTCGGAATTTTCCAGAAACAGCAAGATTGACCCTTCTCGAAATCTATAATAGTATACTTAGCTCCGGCCTATCACCTTCGCCGTGGAACAATTTTCTAGTCATATTCATTCCAAAATCAACTCCCGGCTAATTTCGACCTATTTCACTCGCATCTTGCCTTTTTAAACTTATGGAAAAACTTATTTACATGAGACTTATCTGGTATCTTGAACACAACGTTATTTTATCACCTTAACAATTCGGTTTCATGAAGGGAAAATCTTGCGCTGACAATTTGGCTATTTTGGCGACAGAAGTCTGGAAGGGCTTTGTCAAAAAAGAAGTCACAGCCGGCCTTTTTATAGATTTGAAAGGAGCCTTCCTGAGCGTCATCCCCCACATACTGTTGGAAGACCTTCGGGAGCTAGATATCCCTAAAAACATAGCTAAATTCGTATACAATTCCACTGCTTATAAAAATATTTATTTTCAGATCAATGGCAAATTGGTCGGTCCTAGAACTAGTACTGTGGGACTCTCACAAGGTAGTATTCGCAGCCCAATATTATTCCCAATTTACACAAGAAAAATGCATTCTTTGATTCCTGCTGATTGCATTATTATTGAATTCGCGGACGATATAGCAATACTCTGCACATCCAAGGACCCAGAACAATGTGTCGTTTCTCTCCAAAGATGTGTAGATATTCTTTCTGATTTTCTTGACCAAAGAGGTCTTGGAACCTGCCCGGAAAAGCCCAAACTATTAATTTAAAAAAAATTGAAATTAGATTTCACTAATGATTCGTTTTCTCTTATGTTAAATAATATTCAAATTTATCCCTCAGAAACAATGAGATTCCTCGGAATTGTATAGGACTTTGAATTTTCATTTGATGCCCACTTTGCTTATTTGACCGAAAATTGCCGAAAGATATTAAATATTTTTAAGGTACTCAGTGGTGTCTGGTGGGCAGCAGATCCATATGTTCTTTTGCGAATTTATGATTCACTCATCAGAAGCTGTATAGACTACCGTTCTCATATTTTTACTTTTAAACGCGAAAAGCTCTTCGATAAATTAGAAAAGATCCGGAATCAGGCTATAAGACTAGCTATCGGCTACAGAAAAAGCACAGCGGTTAACATTATGTTAGCAGAAACTTGTGAACCTCCCTTAAAAAACGCTTTTATTATTTAGCAAAGAAACATATTTTAAGATCATTTTCCTTCCTTAACCACCCCCTACCAGACAGCCTAGAGGATCTTTGGAACTCGGCAGATAGAACTAATAGTTATCGCATCAGAGACACTTTTGTATTTTTTAGTGCTTTTGCAAAGTCGCCAATTTTAAACATGAAATTCGCAGGTCATATACATATCCCTTTTTTTGAATTTCTTTACACATATCACATATTCGTTCCTCAGGTCGAGCTTGGTTTGGGTTACTTGCTCCAAGGCTCTTTTACAAGATCATGCGGATCTCAATTATCATAACTTTACTCAATTTTACACGGATAGGTCCAAGTCGGATGTCGACGAAACCGCAGGATTTGCATTCGTCCAACCTTCGGCTGGAATTAACCGTTCATGGAAAATTTCTAAATTTGCTTCCATTTCTTCCATTGAAGCGTATGCCAGACTTTAGATTAAATTATAGAAAACAATATTATTAACTCAGTTATATTTTCAGATTCACTAAATGCTATTAAAAGTATTGCCTCCCTATGCCCCAATTCTATCAACTCCTGTATCATTTTTGTTATTAGGAACCGACTGTCGACCCTGGCCAGGCTTGATCGCAAGGTAGTGCTGGTTTGGATCCCTGGGCACAGGGGAATTCGAGGAAATAAGCAAGCGGACCAAGCCGCCAAATCGGCTGCTTGTGACGGCGCTCTTCTTCGAGTTTCTCTTTCCAGCTCTGATTTTTTTAGCTCAGCTCGAAAATCTCTTTTAGACAGCTGTAGAGATTACTACACTAAAGTAGGGGAAAACAAGGGTGTCCATTATGCTCAACGTTTTTACCGAGATAGGCAGAATCTCTGGTTTGCTTCTTTCGTTGCACCAAGAGAGTGGATAGTCTCTCTCTGTCGCACGAGAAGCAACCACTATTCCCTTAATGTTAGTCTGGCCCGCAAGAAGATTATAGACTCAGGTCAGTGTTCTTGCGATCCAGACATTGATGAAGACTTGGACCATGTTCTCTGGGCTTGCCCTCGCTTCGATAACATTCGAGGCACCCTTATTGGAGCCCTATCTAGGACTCTAAGGTGTCCTCCACCCTTTTGCAGCTATCAAATTTTGGTACATCCCTCCCTCCGAGTCGTCTCACATATTTTCAAATTTTTGAAAGATGCGAACCTAAAAATTTTATTTTTTATTTTTGTATTTTCATTTAATTTTACTTATTTATTTTCATTTGAGCCTTTGTCTAATCAATCAAGTTCGGTATTCGCGGCCATGCCTAAAATTTCCACACTTGAAATTGCCGCCCGAGTGCATGCGCTTTTAGCGCATGTGCGACAGCCCATGGCTAGTTTTCTCTCCCTGTTGGGCAGCTTTCCGATTGCTTCAGATTTCCCATTGGGTTATCGAACCCAACACTAGTTCGTGATCATATATATACAAAAATCCATTCACTTGCATTTGAATGGGTTTTGAGGTTTTTTGATTGCGTATCTGTCTCTGGAATTACAGATAGCCGCCCATAGGTTAGAGTGAGTTTTTAATGAGAAATCAACTTTTTTAATCCGCCACGTAATTTTTTCTGAGACCCATGCAGTAGCGATTCTGAATCAGCATAAACCGATAGAGTAACGATGGTACCGATAAAAATTATTAATTTAAATAAAACAAATTTAATTCAAATATTTCAAATTATTTGTTAAAAAATAGTTCAATGGGCATCTTTTAGGAAAATACTGGCATACATGTAGTCTATACTTTTATTTAAAGACTATTTATTTTCAGGCATTTACTTTTTTATTTCGTTGAACATTATTTTCACACCTTTGCATCAGACCACTTAAAAATTTTTAAAATTTATTTATATATTTTACACATCAAAAGCTGATTTTTTTCTTTTAATTGACGTTTATAAAAATTCGTTATCACTGAAACTGAAAAATGAATGTTACAATCTGTAGGTCATATAACACGTGGACTCCCTGCAGCCATTATCCTGTGCACTGAAAAAGTTGAATGTCACTGGAGCTTAATTCAGTGTAAATTTTATAATTCCTGTACAGGTTAATCTACTGAAACCATTGTAAAAAGAGAATAACAACTAAGTAATCATTAAATTTATAAATAAATTGTTGCATCCATTAAAATATATTACAATATTATTTAATTTTTATTCCTTTAACTTTTGATTAATCAGCATTGTCCTATTCAAATTTATCACTTCATACTTCTCATTCGAAACAATTAATTCTTTAAAATTTTAATCCGCATATACCATTCAGTTGAACTCAACCTGAGGTAACTTACAATTGGCAGATTCACGCTTATTGAAAACTGCTATGAGCGCATCGTGTTTTTACCATTGGGTGTGCTATTTTAAAAACTCCACTTCATATTGAATCTTAACTCATTCATATGCACATTAATGAATCGTAGAATGCTCATAGGAATTATTTCAAGTTTGTCAGTCTCATTCAACTCTATTCATTCAGCATTTTGACGAGTGTGGAAGGGCAGATTTAAAGCACCGCGCACAGGTGACCGATTAACAATGTGGCCAACCGATTACAGTTTCATTCTTTTAATCTGGAAATGACAGATGCGCAATCCAAACCAAAACGCTTTCTATCGGTTCTTTTTTTTTGGATAATCATGCAACTGTATTTGCTATAAAACTCAATTTTGTTCATAAATTTCTAGTATTTAATTAAGGTGAGAATTATAAAAACGTATTGCATTAGTTAATTAATTATTTAATCAACGATTACTTAAGAAAATGTGAATTGATTTTCACTTCTTATAATATGCGGTTTGAATTTTCCCGCCACCGTCTATGAAACATTGCAATGTTTCATGAGACCTTGAAAGTTTCACGAAACTTTTCATTGAACCAAAGTTTCATGAACTGAAAACAGACGCACAGCCAAATTTATCGCGCAGAAATTAAAAGCTGTGAAACATAGTTGGTTTTAACTACATTTAGAATATTAACCCTGTTGTAGTCATAAAATAATTCTCCAAGTTGGGGCCAAACTTGTAATTGGACAAATATTTGGCAATTTCCACACAGCAAGCTATGCTAGTTTTTAACGGAACTGGTCTTCTTTGTAACACCTTGAAACAAGCCCACTCTTGGTTTCCAATCAAGAATTTTTTTGTATCTTAAAAAGTGCACCATTTAAAATTAGAATCGCACAAATTAAAAAAAATATGAAGATATTTTTGAAAAAGCAATCAAAATATAAATTCATTGCTATTTGATGGTTATTTCACTATAATTTCGTTAAAAATTAAGGTTTTAATATTCAATCTATTTTGAATAGAGTCAGTTGGTATTGTCTGAAGCACTAATCAACATCAAATGTCAATGAGTCACGACATTCGACTCCAAGAAGCTGAAACAATAAATTCGATGTCTCTATGTTGTCTTATCAGTTGATAGCTGATAGGACTAGAATCGATCTAAGGAAAATGGGGAAATGCTCTAAGACTATGGAATCCTATTGCATGACTTCAATAATATCATTAAAAACAGACATTGACACGTTGGTTTATTCTCGGGGCATTGCATGTAGAATGTAGATGTGTTGAAAAGCTCGAAGATCAGTTTACCTCAATTTAGGTTCTGGAAAGAAATCTGGTCAAATCTTGTCAACTTGATGATTTGTGGTTTTTTTATAAAATACCTTTTTAACGACTGTTGTCAAATTTTCTAATTTAACACAATTTTTGGTTTATTTCAACAATTCTCATCAACTAATTTGAATGTTTACTATTCTTTCATGAATACATTCAACTGTTTTCAGGAAATTTACTAAAAATGTGTTGTCTTATTTTTTGAAGAAATCAACTAAAAATATCTTTCCTATGATTTCATGTTGTCAATGTTAATTTTTTGTGCACAACTCGATTTTTCAGGTTTACAAGATTAAGATATCCGTACAATTAACATAATTTCCTCCCCCACATGATGTGCTGGAAAGGAGTCGGAATGTGACCTTACATTTATTCTGTGATCAGTTACTGTAAAGACGTTAATGAAATCTTAATGGAATTAAAAAGAATTTAATTTTAGAAAGAAAAATCGAAAAGTAATATTTAAATACTTTTGTTACACTTTAAAAAAAATTGAATTTTTTTCACTTCTTGGAAAAAAGTACGACGAACGGACAAACGAACACCCGAGCGAAAAAAACCTTTCTGTCCGGAGCCACGAAATCCTAAAATATGACATCAAGGAGCCAAGGACAAGAAATTTTTTGTGGATTGCGAAAAAAACAGCCTATTACAAAATGACACTATTAATGGAAAAATGTCCATATATGTATTTGATTATTATAATTTTTTTAATAATTAAGTTATTGCCTCTTTGAAAAATATGACAACATTGAAAAGACACTTTTAGTTTATTCTACGAAAAATTTAAGCCTATTTATTCAGATATTCTCAAATTGATTATTTATCCACAAAAATTATTTAAATAATTATAAGCCGCAGAATCTCTCGGGGACAAAATATGTTGTTTCTTCAGAGATGATTATGCTATACGTATTTTTGATTTTTGTGATAAAATTGTTTAACGAAGTTATGCGCATTTGGATTTTTGCTTTGCTTGTTACAAAAAACTAAATTTTTTCCTGAAACTTATAACTTTTGCCCTAATTAAGCTGTTTAAGATTTCTTTCCGTATTCTGATGGAGTTCATCACCTTCTTTTGAGGTCCGCGGGAAAATTGATAAAGGTTTTCAAATTACCAGAATGGCGTTGGGTTTTCTGAAAACATTAATTGTACATTTTCTCAAAAAACTCACACTTATATTTTTGCCAATTTTTTTGTTAAATTTATACTATCCTAGGGAAAATATCTTGTGAGTTTTATACGGGCTAAATTACGTTTGTGGCCAGGATATGTTGATAAAATTCTGGGAAAACAGCGGATCGCTCACAAAAAGGAAGACATTTCTGGGTCAAGGTTTTAGAAAATTAAATAAAAACAGGATTGGATGAGGCACCCTGATAGACAATGTGAGAAGATCGATATTTTGTAACCTTTAATTTTCAACAATTATCTGCTTTTTGTTATAAAATGTGCCAAATTAGAAAATTTAAATATATCTTTGGACAATTAAAACTGATAAAATTTAAAAGCTCAAGTTCAAGTTCAATCAAGTCCAAACCTATACAAACTTTAAAAACTGTTAATTTTGATACCTAAAATAACTTAAAAATAGATAAAATTCGAAAATGTCACTTCTCTATAGTATTATTAAACTGTCTTTCAATTTGTCAACGATATTTAAGTTCGTAATGTTATTACTCAGATAATAATACTGCCGTAAAAACTAAAACGATACACCAGTGACATTTATGCTTCGGGTTATTCTCTTAAACTTGGCAATGAAAAAGTCGACCGAAGCGGCAATGTCACTTATGTATCTTTTTGGTTTGTACGGCAGAATAAGGCGACAAAATTATAAATTCATTCGAAGTTCATATTTATTATACAGAAAATCAGGTACATAGGATAAGAAAATACTGCTGAGGTACAAGAACTAGCCTTAAGTCACACAAAAAAATCGAAAAATGTATAATTATATGTATCATAAAAAAACGTTAATACTTAATTGTTGTTTTTAATTCCGCAAGTATGTTCAGAGTATAAGAGTAACAGGAAGAGTCTTCTAACTTCCGATATTTTTCTTATCCACTCATCTTCGGGTGCTACTAATTTCAGATGAAAATATAAAACGTGTTGCATATACACGTCATTTCCATTTTTATTATGATTCAAGTCACTTGTAAAAATAATTTAGCTTAATAAATAGTAACAATAATAGTAATTATGGATGTATACGAAATATTTTAAGTATGAAAAGCTATCAAGTACAATTATTTCAGCCATATCGAAGTTAACTTTGAAATAAGTTTAAACCAAATACAGTGAAGTCTCCCCCCCCCCCCTATTTTAAGCCCCATCCATTTTTAATCTCTACTACTTCAAGTTCCCCGTACACGGCTATTTCAAATTGCACAGTTCCGTCACCTCCAACCACGGTCTCTTCCGCGTCAGTGGCTGACCAATTAAAAAAAGGCCCGGAAGGCGGGAAGCCCTCGTTGCTTTGACTTGAGGATTTTAGCATGAAGTCATGGGAATTCATCAAACGTTTTCAAAAAAATATTCTCAACGTAAAAGTCATAAGTATACGAATTCTTAGACATGTTCCATTCTTTTGTCAATTGACGAACTTTCAGTTTCACGAAATAAAATAAAATATTCAAAATTTCAGGTTGGTGAACCCTATCTGATATACTAACCTGGAATTTCAGATATTTTATTTGCTTTAGTGACACTGAAAGGTCGTTAATAGACAATCTACTTACCTGTACATTTAAACTATTTTCTCCAAAAAATCGTATGCAGTTGCAGTGCTATGTGGTAACCTTCATGACGAATGACATTTCAACTCATCCTAGCATTCTACACTTTAAAAATATTAATATTCAATCTTACATTTAGGTTTAGAATATTTTTTTCAAAAAGTTATTTGCACTCCTATGTCAAGAAATATGTTAACCTTCCAGACATTTCCAACTATCGCAGCTTAACCGCGTCGGTGACATCATACTGCAAAACACACTATTCCTCGAAATATTTGAGTAGTTTCCTGATTCTAATATATTGATTTCTAGTTGGCAAATTGTTGTACATCTACAGAAACGCTGGAAAAAGCGCTGATCTGGAGCATAATATTGCGCAATCTCTGCATATGAGTACACGCGCACTGCGCTTTCCGCTGCGCTGCTGGTGTTTTGAGAGCGTTCAAGTATTACGTAGCGCGCCTAAGGGGGAGTGGGATCTGCTGTAGCGCAGCGCCTATATTAAAGGTACATACACTTACTATAGAAAAAGCGGTACGTAGGGGGAGGGGGATCAAAAGTGTCATTAAAATGCTTACGCAATACTCGAACGCACCCTTTTCAAACAAGAGTCGCTACCGTCTCTCGCCCCTTGAGCTGAGAAACTGCTTGGGCCAGCAGTTCTAGGAATTACTACACCGCGAGTTACTACACTGAGAGTAGGGTGTATTTATCTTTATCATTATTGATAGTAATTATTTATTGCAAATCGAATCACGCTTTTTGGTACATGCACAGTTGAAAAAGTTGCTTACAGGTGAAGCATCGATACAAGCCCGGGGCAGCCAATGAACGTCGCTTGACGAAAATGACTTGAGGGTCGCGGTACAGATAGGTCTCCCTCCAGCCTTGAAATGAAAGAATCCTTAAGTTTCAAGGTCACGGAAATAGGAGAGACTTCATTGTATTTTGTTTTTATTCTTGAAAAATTGATGAAGTTAATATTTATCAGACTGGGGCTCATTTGGTTATTATTAAATAAATTTTTCCTGTTAATTTGTGTTACACATTGAGTTTTCGCAGTAAAACTTGTTTTCTAGATTCCGGTTGAAACTTAAGTAAAGTCCTCTTCGCCAAAGAATATCACTTCCTTCTGAAACACGTCACTGCGTTAAAGTAACAACGCCAATAAACTCGGCCTTTTGCTGGACCTCTGCGCTGAAGATCCATCTGAAAAATAATTTCATTCATGTAAAACCTCTTTAAAATGGATCTTAATTGTGGTCTAAAAATACATTTAAAATATTTTTTAATGCTACAGGGCCGATCCAAAAGGAATTTAAATATGGAAAAAATCCAAATATATACCAAAAGATCAAAAAGCATTCTGTACAATCTAAATGACCATTTAAAAATAAAATAAAAGTCCACTCCCAAGCTAAAGCGTTGTTGGATTAAGGCTAAAAAATTGATTAAAAAAAATGATCCAGGTTCAAGAAACTTGATGCCGAATTTGACAATCGCAAAGTGGCACTATCCTCAAGTTCGAGTAGACTCAGTTGGGGATTACGATAAAAAAAATATTTTCAGTTCAAATACAAAATAAAAACAGGCTTCTGACGTATGCAGTATTTAAATATGAGTAAATAAAGTTTGATCTAAAAGAGTTGGCCAATTCTGAGAAAATTGACCAAGAATTTAAAGATTTTCATGGGTTTTTAAAATCTTTCTTGGATAACGAGAAAAAATTAAATTTGCAATATTCCGGAAAAATAAAGTCTTCCTCCTGAGATATGGGTATGCTAAATCATAATATAAAGTGTTTAATCTAAACAAATTATCTTGTTATCAAAAAAATTAAAATTGAATATCGCGATATCACGAGATGACAGATATTTTTTTGGAAATAATTTTTTTAAAAATTATTGTATTAAAAAAAGAGATTTCAAAACAATCCTATTATCACAATGTGGTATGTGTACAATTTTTCAAGTATTTATTAACTAAATCTTAATTATGTAAATAATAATAATTTTTTGGAGATTAATGACACGAAATAATTTTTTGTTAATTTGCAATTGTTTAACTAATAAATGAATAATCATTCACTTGTGGCTTTTCATGGGAAAGGTGGAAAAATTCGATTTCTTTTGTAATCCCTTTGACCATGACACGTGTTATTAAATATTTATTTCCTTCCGAAGTTAAATCAAAATTCTTTAAGCAATAATTACCCCTCCCCCCTTCCTCCACAAAACTAGCCTTTTATAACACAGAAATTATTTTAGCCTTTTTCAATGCCTATGCAGTGGGGATAATGTTTTTATTTTCTACTAATGTTCTACTAGTAGAAAGAACTTTTCATTCCCTAGGAACAGAGGTCAATGTTGATATTTGTTAAACGATCAGTTGTTCGTGTTGGTAGAATGTTTAACAGATTTGAATGAACTCAAAGCGATATGTTACGATAAATTATTATAAATTGCAAAAAATGAAATTCCAAATTTCTTAAATTTCAAGAATTTTCAAATTTTAAGTAATTTTCAAAGGTTAAGAAATTTGGAAAAAAATTAAGAAATTTTTAAAATCTACGAACTTTGGATATTTAAAAAATTTTGAAAATGAAGATGTTTTGAAAAATAAAATTTGAAAATTGAAGAAGTCTTCCAAATTTTGGATAATTTGTAAATTTATTATCAACCTCCAAAATTTCTGAAATTTTCAATATTTTCTGTAATTTATAAACATATATTATCATATTATATTACACCATTAAGCCGTTGTCGCGCAAGTTTAACTCCGGCTGTGAGGAAGGGTACATGTGTGTGGGGGAGGAAGTATCGATTTTGTAGATTAATCTAGAATTCCCTTGTTGTTTATTTAAATAACACGTTCATTCTGCAATATTTCTCCTACCCAGGTCACTGATCAATCACTCTAGCGATCACCCCAGGGGAAGAGCCTCGCCAAGTCATCATATACAGCTGTCCAACTGGTCAAGCATTTTGCTCCAAAAATCATTTGACTCTCGAGATCATAATGATCTGTCCATTTGGATCAATTTGATCTTATTTTTTGGTGCATTTGTCAGACTAAACAAAATGGCTGCAAACTCTTGGTGTCTGTGTCATAACGACATAACTTAAAAATTGTATCTAACCGCACACAAGTGAAAACTACACTTAACAGGTGATATGTTCTAATATCAGATTTTTTTATTTTTTTAACTTTTCAAGTAAACTGCACGATCAGAAACCATAAAAAGCTTTTAGATGAGCTAAAGTACTCTAAGAACGTCAGCCATCTTGGTTTGACTTTATAAATGATCCCGAATCAGATCATTATGAACTCAAAAGTCCATAATTAATTTCGGCTGATAAAAATGCTCTTGTTCTCGGTATTATTTTTGGTGCATATCAAAATGATATTGATTTCGGTATCATTTTAAAACTTTTTTTACTGTGCTCCATTGACACTCTTCTTCATACATTTGTTATAAAAAATATTATGTACACCAAGTTACGACTCGTGTATTTTTTCTATATAGTTGTCGAAAAAGTCACGCTTTTTCTGCTTGGTGCATAATATACTATATATCACATAATTTAGTACAAAAAAAAAGTTTATACAATTACAATTTAACTTTTAAAAGTAGAAAATACTTTAAAACGAACATTATTTTCAAAGAGTTTCGAAAAACTACAATTTCCAACAATTTTCTTATGAAAAGTCACAAGTAAATGATTATTATTAATTATTTAAAATATTGTCAAATATCTCCAACAAAAAATATTAGTCCTAACCGAACGCTTAACCAGCACCACATTGTGTGCACCTGTTACTGAATTCTAATTAATTCACTTGGATTCTTGATAAGTCGGTGGCATTTTTTTTAATTTCATTTTTTATAATTCCTCGGAAACTTTTTGTAATATTTTAATTTTGAATAATTCTTTTCCCTAACATTAAAAATTACTACGCTTTCATAAGTTAAGTAAAAACAATTTTTTGAATAATTGCTTTACAGAATTGGGGTGCAACTTCTAACGATTAAGAGGGTAACGATTAAGAGGGTTAATAATAACAAAATTATAAAATAAAGATATAAGATAAACAAAGATAATATAAATTTAGTCTACAAATGAATTCGGCGTCTTTACTTGGATGTCTTGTAACTATTGGTCAAACTTGAATTATTTCTCATCCTTAATAAATTTTAAAAGGTGAACCTTATGCTTTAAATTCCTGAGTACAATGGTGCCCGTCAGGGAACAATTGAAACTTTGAATCCTTTTTGTGCTACCAGAGCCGCATGAAGGTGTGTGGGGGCCCGGGGCAAGAAAAAAGTGGAGGCCCTTTAAATTAATAAATATCTATTATTAATTTCATTTTTACGTTTGAGCAACAAATTAACACTATTAAAATACATATTTTTTGTCATTAAGTGAATGACACTTTACGTGCTTTCTTAGAGGCAAAATCATCAATGAAAACTTTATTGCTATAGAATTTTTGAATACACAGTTTGTAGAGGCCCTTATCATGTGGGGACCCCAGGGAATTCGCCCCGGTTGCCCCGCGTAAATTCGGCCCTGTGTACTACAATTGAAAAAAAATGCAGCTGAGGCGAACGAAATGATTTAATCAGCCTTAGAAGAAGCAACGATAATACATAAAATATGTAAAAAATAGTTCCAGAGATTTCGCAGTGGTGATTTTTTCAATGTAACGCAAGAACAATCCAGTATCTCAAATGTTCCTTGTTGGGTGCCATTGTGTTCTCGGTATTCACTAATGATTTTTGAGGTTAAGTATGCAGGGCCCCCACCTACTAGATTGTGTTTTAAAGTTTAAGGTTCGCCATTTAAAACTACCTTAAGTTCTTAGGCACCGAATTAATCGTAGACATAATAAACGGATGAGCGGTATATAGCTGAAGAGATTTTTAAAAGGTGGAAGTTTCTCCATATTTATCAAAAAAAAAAGTCGCAAGAAAATATTGATTAATTGCTCAAGCAATAACAGCATGTTTTCAAAATTCTAACAGAATACAAATTTAATAGGAAGTAAGTCTTTTGCGCATTTTTCCAAACACTGATTTTTCCCAGGTTAATCATTTAGGAAATTTCAAAATCCTGGGTGCAAGTATTGGCAAGTCTTTTTATTAATCATACATTTAAAATACATAAATGGATTTTTTTTCAAAATTTGGGGCAGATCGTTCTCCTATATTGTGAACACTTTTCTTAATTTAAAATTGCAATTCTGCTTTTTTTTTTAAATTTTCTTACCGTTTTGTCGTTCGGAATGGGAATACTTTGCCTGTTGCTTTCCCTCAATTGATTTCCAGACTTCATGTAGTATTTTCCACTCGATCCTCCACCCACAGAATCTTCGTTTTCAATAGCTTTTTGCAATGCAATCATCAGTCTGTCGAGCAATAGTGCCGCTCTTTTCTGCATAGGTTTCTGGAAGAAAAAAGAAAGCGTTTATGTTTGCGCGCAAAAGGATCTTCTTATATAGAATATTCTTTTGAAAATACAAATAACATTTTTAAAAGATCAAAAATGTTTGTTGAAATAGATCACTGTGATAACAAATGTGTTTGTTTTAGACAGAAAATTTTTGTTATAAAAAGGTTCATGAGAAGGTGTAGCGATGCATGTAAGAAGTTGCTCAAGTTAGCTTCTTTTACTATTACTTTTTTTTCTATCCGACTGATATTTATGTGCATTTATATTTCAGAAGAGAGGACATCAAATCGTAAAACGTTGTTTTTACCCTAAAAGAGGGGGATATCAGGAGTTTTCTGTGTGCGTCATAGAATATAGTAGCCCAGTTTAGTTTTTCAGGCAGTATTTTTTTCTTTTATTGGAAATCTTCTGACTTGCTGTATACTCACAAATTCCTCGGATTTATTTTTCATGAAAATTCACCAGATACTTGCGAGCAGAGAGCTTCTTCATAAGTTACTGGTTGTAAATCGTTTCATAGTGTGAGAAAATCAGCTGCGGACTACGCTTATATTTTTTTATTCTGAATAAAAAAAATACTAATCCTCTTTCAGCTCATTTGAGATCTTTTAATGAGATGGAATTTACATAAACAAAAATCTCGTCTGTCAATATTTATTTTCATTTTATTATAATTATTTTACGAGGATTCTACAAATACTGAAATCCTACAAAGCAGCTTGCATTGGCTAAGAGGGAAAAAATTTCCTTTTTCGACTTCTCCGAGTTTCCTCAGGCGAAAAATAAGATAAACGATGGGAAGCGGTTTTAATATTTCCTGGAATCAAAAATCCATTTGCTTTACTTAAGATGAGGGTTTATGTTTAAAATTTGAATTATGCTAAAGTGAAATTTATTATTAATACATTGAACAGTTGGAATATTATATTTCACGGAGATAAGTTACGTGATATTGTTTTCTCAAGCTTACCTGAAATTGAAGACAAGAATAGACGATAAATCGACGATAAAAATAATGAACGTCTTATAGGAAGAATGTCAAAGAGATCTCGACAAGATTATTTATTAATGCTGTTGAATTTTTCAGTCTCTATTATTTAGAGTTCTTTGCAATATGAATATTTTTCGTCTTAAAAATTTAAGATATGTAACTTGACGTCAAAATTTTGATGCAAAGTAGTTTCATTTTTGGAACTTTTATAAGTCCACCAAAAACATCTGTGAAATCAGAGTTAATCAAGTAATGGGGGAAAAATATTTAAAAAAAAAATATATTATTAAGGAAATTTTTCTTATAAATTACCTTATATATAATAAAGAATAATATTCATAATACAAAATTTATCAATATATTTTATTACGAATATTTTTTTCAAAAATACTTAAGAAAAAAGTTTTCTATGGGTTTAAGAATTTGAATGGTGTCATCAGTCAAGTCTAATTGAAGATAAAACCATTTTTTGCATGCAAAAAGTTTAAAACTGAAATAAAAATGATTTTAACAATAGTTTTTGCAAAATAACTTTCTCCTACTTTTGCTTCTTAATACTTTTTTAAAATGCTAAATTTTAATTGCTTACCTTTTCTGAGAAAACAATCCCTACAAATATAATGTTTCAAATTTGGAAAATAAGTAAATAATCTTCAAATATATTTACTTCTTTAAAAAATGATTACATTTTCAAAAAATTGTTTTTAACATTCCAGCAATTGAAAATTTTACTTTCAATATTAAAAATACTAGAGTTGTGCAGAATGTTTACCTTAAAAAATAAGCCATCGTTGATTAAAATTTAACCTTGTTTTAATTAGTAAAAAGCGATACTAAGAAAAAAAATTGTTAAAATAAATCTGCTTTGTGAATTTTAAAATCTTTTCACTAAAAATGACGTATATTTTATATCAGATTGTGTAGAAATATATTTTATTTTTTTGATCCATTTTTACTTTGCTATAATTAATGGAGCAATAATAAAGGAATAAATAATCTTACTTTTTTCCCTTAAAAATGTTCAACATACAAAAAATTCCTGAAATATTTACCACAAATCTGTTGCTTCTAACTTTTCGTTATGTTTTTAGTCGGTTGGATAGATTAGGATATAGAGATGAGCATTATGTAGAGATGAGCATTAGGGTGGTCTAAAAATGCATGGCAAAATTTTGTTGCATGCTAGAGGGCAACGCTCCCTTCCTTGCAGTCCAAATCCGAAAAAAGAAATTCCCTAATTTTTAATTTTTAAATTTTTTAAATTTAACAGGTGCCGGTTTTGACTTGAAGTTTCCCATGTAAAATGCATAGGGAAAAATCTATTTTTTGAGTTTTTAGAATAATTTTTTATTGTTTGAAAAAATGGGACGGGAAAGAATAGGGGCCTGTAGAGAATTATCCAACGAAGAATTTCATCTATCAGAAATGGTAGAACTACCCTCTCAATCGCTGAGTTTCTGTGTTGCATTCGGTGCTTCGTCATTTCTACGCGAACAATTCTGTTTAACTTTTCAAGGTCGGTGTTCGACCATTTTATGAGCCCGAAGGAGTACGTGAGGACAGGGATGAAATATGTGGTGATCGCCCTGATTTTGTTTGCCGAGTTGAGAAAACTCTTCATAATCAATCTGAGTCTCGTAGTGAAGCCAGTCGTTAGGCTTGTCTTAACTATCACATGTTAAATACCCTTAGATTCAAGAATACCCAGATATTTATATGATTCGCATGCAGCCATTGCCTCCATGTAATTTTTGAACTCGTTTTATATCTCCGTGGTCCCTAATTCCCCCCTGATTAAATGCACTGTTCTACATTTATCTAGTCTGAACTCCATGTGGATATCATTGGAAAACTGCTTTTTGACATCGATCACTTGCTGCAGTTTCTAAGCTGAACAAGCGTACAGCTTCAGGTCATTCATGTAAAGAAGATGGGTCACTTGATGACCATCCTCATTCTGATTAATTAATTATTAATCAGTAATTAATCTTAACTGATAAATATTCCACCAGACCCAAAGTAATTATTTTTATTAAGAAAAAAATCGAAATAAAACTATTTAAGCAAATTCCATTTGTTTAAATAATTGAAAGTGAATGAACTGATGTTAATAAATATTTCACTAGACCAATAGTAATCATATTATTGAAAAACGAATTTTCAAACAAAATTATTTAAACAAATTCCATTTGTTTCAACAATTAAAAAATAATAAACCAATGATATTAAATATTCCACTAGACTAATATGTAGTAATAATTTTAAGGAGGGAAAATAAACTAGAACTAGAACAATATTAATAATTTTAAGTAAAAAAGACTAGAATACAGTGCTCAAAAGGTTGATTTCATGAAGAATTAATATTGCATTTTACATGGGAGACTTCAAGTGAAAACCGGCGCTTGTTAAAATTGAAAAAAAAAGTTAGAAAATTTATTTTTTCGGATTTGGAACGAAATTGGGGGGATCGTTGCCCTCTGAAAAAGAGCGTTTTTGAGCCAACCTAATGAGCATAGGTGAAAAAATGATTTTTTATTACATATATAAAAGAACAGTTTTAAATAAAATACTGTTAAACTGCAAATTTTTTGAACTTTTATATACTGAACAGTGCAATGTAACAGAAAAATGTAAATCCATGCTATAATTTTGAAAGGTGTGAATTGAATAATCAATCAATAAATTATAACTTTCAGCCTAAATTGCAAAAGGACTAAAGAAACCCGAAAAATAAAATTAACAAAATTATAAAATACGCAAGATTATAAAACTGACGAAAACGAAATTTTTTGGAATGATAATAAGGACGAGTGAAAAATCAAGACAAATAAAATCTTTGACACTGACAGATTCCCGAATTGGAAAATTCCCGCATAATAAAATTTTTGAACAGTTTATAATAATACCGAATTTGAACATTCCCACGTAATAAAATTCCTGACGGGAAATTGCCGAGTTATAAAATTCTCGAACTTTACTTATAATTAATTAATTATTAATGATTAATTATTATTAATAATTAATTAATTATTATTAATTATAAAATTAATATTTTATAATTTTGTTGTTGAAATATTAACTATTTTGTATTTATTGGGTTAAAGATTCATCACTTTAGTTGAAAAGTAATTTCTTTGGTTAAAAATAATTTTTTAATTAAAAAATGAACTATTCCATTTTTGCTTGAAAATTGATCTTTTTACATTCTCATCATTTATGATTGAGAAAGTATTAGAATTGTCGGAAATTTGACATCACGCTTTTTCAACGGATCTCCATGTTTCGAGACCCCCTGAATCCGAAAATCAGGTTTTTACGATGGCGTCTGTCTGTCTGTTCGTCCGGCCGTCCGTCCGTAAACACGATAACTCTCGAAAAAATGAACAAATCAAATTCATCTTTGACACTTTTTTTAGGGCCTAAAAGAAAAAACGAGTTCGTGAACCAGCTATTTTTGATAAAAATTCAAAAATTGAGCGCATTTTGAAAATTTTTAAGACCACTTTTTTCTGAATTTAAAAATTCTGTGTACGGATATTTATAGTATTAAAAAGAACAAACAATTTATCTAGATGACTTTTTTCGATAAAAAGGAAATTCTCAGAGTTATAGCGTTTTCAAAATTTTTTTAATCAACCGAAAATCAAAATTTGAAGCCGAAAAACGCACGATATGAAAAAAGTCAAGAAAAGAAAATTATTTCTTTTCGAAAGACCTACAAGATTATCATAACCAATTTTTGGATTTTCTTCAAAAATCAAAATTTCAAATTTTGATCACACAAAAAATAATGGAAAATAAAAAATTCCATTTTGTGGACAAACTATGTAGGATATGAAAAAAGATGAATTAACAAAAATGGTTATCCCAAAAAAGATCTACAACTTCGTTAAGAATCATTTCTTGATAGGAGGCGTACTTTTTGTTTTATTGGTGAAAAATAACGTTGAAAAAATAATAAAATAAAAAAAATGTGTGGAAAAACGACGAAAGTTACAAGAAAAAAAATCCAAAAAAACTTGTTTACAAATGTCTGTCGGAAAACAAGCGCGCAGCGCGAGTTTCACGATGAGAATGTGTACCTCAAAGCCTACAGATCTTTGAGAAACTTAATCTTTGACTATACTTAATTAAGTAGACAATTCAGAATATGAAGGCGCATGTAAATACTGCCATCTAAAAGAGATCTTTTTGATGAACTTTTTTTCAAACATTCCAAATGCAAAGAATAAATATCCGAGCGCGAAGCGCGAGACTCAACCGTCGCGCGCCCTAGGCGCGCTCAAATATGCGCGCGATGAGAATGTGCCCGCGCAGCGGCCAGATTTTTTATTATAAAATTGATCCTTTTCAGTTGGAAATTGAACTATTTGATTGGAAATTCGTTTTTTCTGGTATAAATTTAATCTTTTTTGTTAAAAATGCAACTGTCGCGTTAACATAAAAATAGTTTTTATTTGAAATATCAGATATTACATTCTTTGCTGATAATCTCTTTTTCGTTCAAAAATCAACTACTTTGTTAAGAATTGATATTTTTCGTGCAAGATTTATAATTTCAGTTGAAAATTCTTCTCTTTGGTCAAAGTTAACCTGATTAAACTACTAAATTTTTTACGTTAAAATTTCCAAAAGTAAAGCAAATAAGTAAAAAAGTAAGTGAACATAATAAAATTGCAATTTCAAGCGCTTTAAGTGTTTAATTATGTAAGTGGTCTTCTAAGTTAAAAAATAAACATAAAAAAGAGTTGAAAAAACACTTATTAATTATTTAAAGATATTTTAGTTTTCTGAAATACACGTGGAGAACATGTTGGTATAGATTTCTAGGTAAAATATTAAGCAAAAAGTTGGGATAAAAAATGCATTGTTTTTTAGTGATCGTAATAAAATTAAGATTGTCATCTATGCAGTCCAATTTATTTAACCGATTTGCACAAAATTTTAATAAGAAATTTACAACAACAACATATACTCGATAACCGATTCAAATGATTGTGACAGAATCTCAGATTTCAAAAGATTTTGAAGTGATTTCGAAAGAATTTAAGAGATTTGAATGATATTTGAGTTATTTAGACCATTTATATCTTTATGTCAAAAATGAAAGTGAGAATATTTAACAGTTTCAATTTACACGTCACATTATTTCTATTCAATTATGAAATAAATCCTAGTATAAATATAGAAACTTAGAATTCTGCGAATCTGAATAGATCCATTATTTTAGGCATATCATAAAACAATAATGATGCGAAAGAGTTTTAAAGATTTCAAAAGATTTGTAATTTTACAATTAGTACCTTTTTCTTACATTGTGATTATAATTAAATTCAAGGTGAAATGTATTCGTAAAGTGTCATCTGCAAATCCCTGTCAGTATACATTTTTCTTCCTTAAAGTTACGTAACTCACATAACTGGGGAAGGGAAGACCGAGGGGGATGGGGCAGGTTACCCTTGAATTCCAAACGTTTAAAATTGAAGTTTAAAAGTTTTCAATTAAAAAATTGTGTATTCAAATGCTCAATAACTTACACGTATAAACTGGAAGGTACTAACACTTTTAAATTGAACAGTTTAAAGTGGAATGCAAATAAACTGAAAAATTTAGAACTTTTTACATTATAGAGTTCAAAGATTCAGATTAAGTTCCGAAAATAAAGATTCACGTTAAGATTTTCAATAGTCTAAATTAAAGAATCAAGCAATGAACTTTAAAAATGTTCAAAATTATATTATTTTAAGTATTTTTAAGCTAGACACATTAAAAATTGGAAGATAATTTTTCTAACTTAACAGTTCTTAAATTAGAAGTTAAACTTTTTTTATTTGAAATAGTCCAGGCATCCTTCAAAAGCTTTAAAATTTTATTTCAAAATCTTGAGAAATCTAGAAGTGGTTTTAAATTTTTCCAAATTCAAAATAATAAGTTTTTGTCAGAATTGAAATTTATAAATAACAATAGAACACTTATTATTTGTAAAAATATTAGAGTAATTTTAAGACATATTTAGAAGTATTAAAAAGATTCGAATTAAATTTCGAACTTGAAATAATTTCAAATACTTAGAGCCGAATTTAAAATTAAAGTTATATTTTTGCAGATTTCACATAAAAAATTTAGAATTTTTTTAAGAAATGTGAAAGACTACAAAAGAATAAAAATTTTCTTAAGATCGTTTAAATTACTTGATATAATTTCAAGTTTTTTATTAACTCTGAATCCTTTCAAATCTTCTACATATTTCTTAAAATTACTTAAATTTTTTCTACAAATAATATTTGTTTAATTGTTATTTATGCATCAAAATTTAACAATTTCACTTATAAATTAAACATTTTTGAAATAGAACAATTAAAATTGTAATGCTAAAAGATTAAAAGATCTTCGAAAATCTAAAGATTCAAAGCTTTGTATGTCAAACAATTCAGTTTCAAATTGTTTTCTTTTAAATATTTGGTTTCAATTTACTCTCTTAAATGAACAGTGAAATATTGCTAAATATTAAATACTTTTTCTTTTTCTATACCTCGGTTGCCTTGACGGATCAACGATTAAAATTTCTCAGTTCAAACGGTGAATATTTTTTTGACGCCACAAATTTTAAGGTTTCATTATCTCAGACTTACAAACATCGAATTTCTGACAAAAATTCGATAATACTTTTTTTAAATTTGAACTCTAACAATATGGATGTTTCATAGAGGCCTCCGCTAAGGGCCCAGCTCAGTTGCCCTCGCGGATGAAGGATTAAAATTTCTAAGTCGAAAGGATAAATATTATATATCCTAAAAAAATTGACATAAACACATACGTTTAAAAATACGGTTCATGCGTTCTAAAATTTCAAACAACTATGAATACATCCGTCCCGAAAACAAATTTTTTCCTGCTTTTTTTTTAAGAAAAAAATTTTAAGTTACATCTGTATGAAAAATTTAACATGTTAATAAAAATTACATTTTCCGTCATTATAAAAAGTTGTAAAGTATTCCACAACGTGAAAAAACGAAACACTACGCGAAGAAAAATGTTGATCGATTTAAATTATTTATTAATTCATTATTTTATTGATATTCCTGTTAACAGTTCGTGTGTTTTACATTTACATCACGTCGTATAATAATAAATAATTAAAAAAGAGAGCTTAAAATTTGGTACTTTTAGTTTTTTGAACTGTAGCTTATGAGGATGGCTTTTTCACCGAGTTTCAACTTGTCTGTTTAGCGCAGTGGTTAGCACTCCCGACTGTTAGGCGATAGATTTAGGTTTAGATATGTAGGTTCGATACCCCGTAGCGTTAGACATTTTATATTTAATATAATGTTTAAAAATGTTGTATTATATGTATTCACTCTAAACAGGACTATTAATATCTGCAGACAAAATACTCGAAATAAATTCATATTTATTTTTTAAATAAATTTTTTTTATATCGTTAGAGTATATCAGTACGGTACTAGTTAGTACTGACGCAGTACTGCCGCCCAAAATGAATTTCCTTTTGGAATAGTACTGTGCCTGTAGCGATATCCATTGCTGGCTCAACAGCCCAGTAAAAAATAGTGTTATTATACCAAATATATGCCAGTACAGATGCCTGCACTGTCAAAAAAAAAAAAACCAAGAGGGCTTTCATGGTGGCAACCATGAAGGATCTATGAGGGAAGCCCATGTTGGGCCCCTATGTATTAGCATATCGTTTCCATGAGGGGCCACGCTTGGATTGCCCTCATAGATTCCACAAGGCATGAGGGCAATCGATATGGGTCCTGACGGGGCTCCCTTCATTTTTTCACACGGGTACTGGAAATTATTTATGGATACTTTTAGCACAGATGTAAGACTTTGTATTATAAGTCTGAAAATAAAAAAATTGTAGTTCTGAAAGTTAAATAAAAAATATCAATTTTGTTAAGTAAAAAATTAACCAGATATTGTATCGGAAATCCAAACACAAAAATCCGTTCGCAATAAAAAAATCTTTCTTTAACAAAGACGTGAACGGAACGTGACACGTATTGGGATAAAACAAAGATACAAATTTATTTTTTTTTTAATAAAACAGTAATAGTATATGACATATTTATGAATACGAACGTTTTTTATGCCTGTGGAGTCTATCTATTAGCTGATATATAAAATTCATGCTAAAGACAGTATCTTTTATAATTTTTTCAATATTAATTACATTCAAACTGCGAAAACTCGAACCACTAAGGGAAGCAAAATACTTCGAGTTATCGAAAATTCAAGTCATCAAAGACATATGTATATCTTGACGAAAAATTGTACGTCTAGAACATATACTCAGTACAATATTAGAAAAGAGTAGAATGCAGGTAAAATACTAGAAATATGTGTCAGGATTTCTAACTAGTAAGCGAGTGCATGTTTGATATTAAGATTATTCCTCTTAAGAAAAATTTGTTGGTACTGAAAAGAGTCGATTGTAAAAAATGCAGTAATCAGGAGCGAAGGTTACCACTGCACGAATTATGACTAGTTCAGACTAAATATGCATACTATTTCTTGAAAAAAACGTTCAGTTTTGTTTGTTTTGGTTTTTCGTTTGAAATGCTTGCCATATAACTTTCAATCACGTTAAGTGATTTTGCCCTGGTTCTTCTATATCATCTATAGAGTACTCGCAGGGATATCGAATTTACTTGCAATCTGTTTTTTTATGTTTTGCTACTTTTTTAACTTCGTCAATAATTTTTATTTTATCGCCGATAGTTAAAGACTTCAGCGATTGCTTGTTTTCCATCGTGGGACTTGACTTGACGAAGGTATAGAATAAACTGGCTCTAGTTGTGCTCATATCTACCCCTTCAATTAGAGTGAATTATTAGAAGACTCCACCTACAGTCTACTGCCCGACCGTCCCTTTGTTGAGGGGTTCGAATTATTGAGACTCTTGAAGTTTCATCTTTCTAATGACTTCGTCTTATCGAAATATTCGAGTTAACGAAATTCGAGTTATCGAAAAAATGTAACACATAAATCCTATGTTAAAATCCTGGGGCTGAAAAATGTCTTTGAGTTATCGAAAATTTGACTTATATGCGTTCGAGTTATCGAAGTTCGACTGTATTTTAATTCGATAAGTAACAAGTTTTAAAGTATTTTTGATCCAATTTTCAGTTGTTCAGATAACGATTATTTCTTTAACATATTCTTAAATTGCTTAAAAAAATTCCATTTGTAAAAATTTTTTCCCATCGAGTGCTGAAAAGATAGTATTTTCTGAAATTAATGACACAATTACCGCATGTTAAGAGAAATATTTTTTGTTTAGGATATTTGACAATCATTTAAACAATTTGTTCCACCTGTAAATCGTGAAATGTCGAAATTTTCTAGAATTAATGACAAAGTTAATAAATCTTAAGTGTGATGTTGTTTGTGAAAAGGAATTTTCAATTATTTAGACAATTAAAATCACTCGCTCATTTTTAAAGGAAGGATGGAAAATAAGTTGTTTTTAAAAATGATAATTGTTTTAAAAATTTGGGTAGGATTTTTGAGAAAAAATTACTGAGTGTAAATTGAGTATGACGTATTGGAAAAGATTTAAAAAAAAACAGTTTTTTCTCCACCTTTCCTAGGAAAAGGTGCAAGGAATAGATTATTAATTGTTTAAATAACTATAAACCAAGTTCCACAAAAAAATATTAATGGGCATTTTGCCTTCTCATAGGTATCAAATAAATTTGCTTCATGAAAATAGGCAAATAAAAAATAATTTAAACTTCCTCTGACCCACCGGCAAACATTATTAAATTGTTTATTCGCTGATTTCGGATCATTATGAATGAACGTGAACATGTTGAAAGAATTATATCCGCGAAGTTAGCACTACAACCATAAAATGTTAAACTTTTGTTTGATGGAATCGTTTATTTCTCGTTTGGTCATTTTCAGAAACAATAAGGTAAAGGGCCATATTATGGAACACCTTATGAATGGCAGTTATATATTGTTTACTATTTAAAAGAAAGTTAAGCTTAAAAATGGAATTTTTTCATGCTAATTATTTACCTGACACCTGCTGAAGTAAAAACGAATTTTATCAAGTTTGTTTCAGCTAAAAATATGAGTAAATTGAATAAAAAAGAGAAAACTAATTATGGCCGTATTTATGGAACAGTATGAAGCAACATGTCCAATTGTTTCATAATGTATGTCCCAAACTATGAAACACAAAATAAACTGAAACATTTTGACTCTTAACATTTTTATTAAGTAATTAATTTATTAATTAATAGTATAAAAAGTTATTTGATATTATTAACAAGTATTGAAACAGTAATATTTAGGGATTAAGCGAATTAACCAAGAATAAATAAACACTGACATATTAAACAGCATGACAAGAACAGTTTCAAATCTTTGGATAAATAATCACTGAAGATAAAATTTATTTAAAATTTACAACTTTGACTATTTTGTTTCTTCTTTAACCTTTTTTCTGTATTTCTCTCATTTTATCTTACAGTTTGTTCTTTTCTTCAGCTAAAATTTTCTTCTCTTCTTGTAACTTTTTTCTTTGTTGTAATTTCTCTTCTTTTAATTTTCATTTATTTTCTTTTTACATTCTCATCGGAGAAGGTATTAGATTTGTGTAAAATTTGACCACCCCCCAGTTTTTGTCAAATATCCATGTTTTGAGACCCTCTGAAACCGAAAAACAGGTTTTTACGAATGTGTCTGTCTGTATGTCTGTATATCTGTCTGTCTGTGAACACGATAACTTTCGAAAAAATTAATCTATTAGATTGCCCTTTGGCACAGTCGTTTAGTGTCCTAAACTAAAGGTCAAGTTCGTTAGCCAGCCATTTTGTATAAAAATGCAAAAAGTAGGCACATTTTGAATATTTTTGATACCACTTTTTTAAAAATTCCATAATTCTCTGTACGATTATTTATAGTATTCAAAAAGTTCAACAATTTATCCTAATGACTTTTTTTGAAAAATCAAAAATTACCAGAGTTAGAGCATTTTTAAAATCCAAAAAAACAAATTAAAATGAACATTTTAAGCCAAACAACGCATGATACGAAAAAAGTCAAGAGAAACAAAACGTTACTTTTTAAAAGCCCTACGAGATTACGACAACAGTTTTTTTTAATTTGGTCGAAAAGTTAAAAATTCCAAATATGATCGTACAAAAAAATTTTGAAACCACATTTTTTGAAGATTTAAAAATTCTATGTACAATTGTTCATAGTTTAGAAACTAGAACAATTTATCCCCATTACTTTTTTCTATAAAAAGAAAATTATCAGAGTTAGAGCATTTTCAAAATCCAAAAAAACAAACTGAAATAAACATTTTAAGCTAAACAACGCATATGAAAAAAAGCCAAGAGAAGAAAAACTTCGCTTTTTGAAATTCCTACAGGACTACGGTAACAACTTTTTTAATTTGGTCAAAAAGTTAAACATTCCAAATTTGATCGTACCAAAAATAATGAAAAATTCGAAAATTCCATTTTTTGGTCAAATTATGTAAGATATGAAAAAAAGCTCAAATTGCGCGCCCTGGGAAGAACTATAAATTTATAATGAATCACTTTTCGATATAAGCTACGAAAAAAATGAGACAAAAATTGTTCATCCAAAAAAGAGCAGAAAAAGACGAAAGAGGACATAGGACATATGTTCTTATATTAGAACCCTATGCAGATGCGCAGTAGCTTTTATTCAATCGTAAAAAACATTGAAAATAAAAAATTATAAAAACAAGGAAATAAGAATTAGTATGATTCAATTTTTATGCATATTATGAATTGTAGTGATATACATTTATTGAAATGATGCATGTTTCAGAGCAGCTTAGAATACAAATATAAGCAAAATAAGAAACAAATACAAAAATAATCATGATAAATACAATTCGCTTTTTATTTTGCAATTTTTTAATAAGTAATCCCAGACAGAGTTACATAAAAATGTATTATAATTGATACAAAAGTGTTATGTATAATGTAGAAAAGTTTACGTATTGGATAAAATTGAGTGCGAAGCACGAGATACGTGATGAGAATGTGTGCGTTAAAGCCAAAAGAGCTTTAATAAAAGAGATTTCAAAATTACAAAATTACAGTTGTCGGTCCGTTCACCTTTGATTTTAAAAGGTCTGTGCCCGAATGTGGAAGAAATGCAAAGACCAAGTACAGAGTGTGATTGCCATCAGTCGCATGGCGTAAGTGCGTTCAAACTCTCTTCCAACGAAAGAGAATTCATAATTACAAAATTACAGTGGTGGACGTTTTGAGTCTTAATTTTAAAATGTTTGTGCAAGAATGTGCGAAAATATAAAGATCGAGCACGTAGCGCGACTTAAATATATAATCGAGCGCGAAGCGTGAGATAAATACAACATCGAGCGCGAAGCGCGACAACCAACAGCTGCGCGCCCTAGGCGCGCTCAAACTTGCCAGCGTTGCGAGCCGCGCGCATAGCGCGCGATGAGAATGTGCCCGCGTGGCGGGCAGATTTTTTAATATTGTATTGCATCTATTGATCGGTTGTCCCAGCAGAAGGTAATTTTGGTTTACCTGACGATTCTACGTTTATTCTTCTTTTCTTCGTTAAATAATTTGTTGGAAGTGTAAAAGCGTTGCCGAAAGGAATCCCAGCATCAGTATTAACTTCTGAAAAATATTACAAATATTATTAATGGAAATGTTATTCTACAATAATTGTTAAATGCTATTTTACTAACTTGTATTAGCAGTTGAAGACTCATTTTATTTGCCAATAACTGATTGACTAAATGTTTCAGATCTTTCAACTTTTATATATTTACTGGTAGTTGGTGTAGCTAAAGAAGAAGGGCCAATAGAATCTAAAAAAATATATATTTTTATATTTTGATATTTTTAAATACATATCAAGTATAAGATATCGTTTTTAATTTGAAGTTTGAATTTTCTCTGAACTTTGTGTTAGAATGTTATTATCTTTTAGAACATCAGCGATCTCTACCAAATTTAAATCACAATTTTCATCTGTACCTGTCTGAGTTTGAGAGACTAGTTTTACATGACCATTTTCTACTACAACTTCATATAATATCTCAGGTTCTGATGTTTTATTTAATATAGGATTATTTATCAGTGAAGGAAACTTTTGATTAGCAAAATGATAATGATTGTTGAGATTCAAATCATTACCCGTAGAAGCTTGATTACTATTCAAATTTTCTACAGATTGTTCTTATCTCAGTTTACTTAAATTTATATTCACCACTGTAACGTCTTTGTCAGTTGCTTTATTTTTTTCATGAAAACCTATATACCAAATTATAGAAATTATAGCAAAAAATTTTATAAATAAGAATATGAATATAAACAACTATGAAAATATCAGTATAAAAAAATCATTATTAAAAAAAAATAATTATCTGTAAGAATTTCACACGTATACCGTAAAAATAGTAAATAAAATAAAGTGTCATCAATGTTTTTACCAGGTCTTCCACTGATATCAAGCCAGTATTCGAACAAGCCTCTCATTCGTAGATCCTTAGGCCATGTCTTATTTAACCAAGGACTCCTAAATTCTTTCAGAAGATCCTTCGAAAGATTGCTTTCAAAAGTTAATAAATGTTTTTCTTTGTCTTCTGTGAATTCATCTTGCATTTTCTGTTCAGTGACAGCTGTTTACTTTTCTTCCTTTTATTGAACAAATCATAATCAATGGCAGCAGGGTCGAATGGATACAATCCTGCAGCTTTGAATCCACTGATAACAGCGTTTTTTCTTCTTTTATACTATCCAAAGCAAACTTGAGAACTGACGGGAAGTCTTCCTTCTTTACTCGCATAACACCTTTGGAATTTTTACATCTTGGTACCGCTTTCTTCCACGTTTCTTTAAACGGGTGAAAAAAGCTAATATCCAGTGGTAGCATTATGTTGATTCAGTTAGGAACGAGGCCGATCAACTCGATACCTTTTTCTCGACAGAATGAGACTAAAGGCAAAGTCATGTGTGATGTATGATTATCCAAGAATAACACAATGGGAAACTGAGTCTCTTGTTTAACTAACATTGGATAGAATATATTTGTTATATATTCATAGAATGACTCAGAAGTCATCCAGCTATTATCTGAAAGACCAATGCCCCAACCTTCGGGGCAATTATTAACTATTTTCTCTGGAACTTCTTCTTTGTAAGAAAACATTAGCATAGGTGGTGCACGGTCCCCATTAGCACTGTACATAAATAAAACAGTAAAGCCTTCTTTATCAGAGTCCACCACCTTATATGCAGAACGAAATTCTTGACCTAGTAGAACTTTCTCTGATGGAGGACATAAAATTACATATGTCTCGTCACAACTAAAAATTCTCTCAGGAGGATAATTTATTAAATTTTTTTCAGTTAAATACTTTTTTTGTTCGTCGAATCAATCTTTTAGGTCATCACATGTGACTGCTGCTCTACTCAGGGTTAAATGTTGTGGTTTCCTGATTGACAACTAAGGATATTGCTTTCTAAAGCCCTCATACCAATGACGACTTGGTCGGCCGTCAATAAACGGAGTCTCTTTCTTTGATTGTTTCACATATTGCTGGATTGAATCTAATAACTCTGTTTTTGTAACTGGTGAACCACGCTGAGCTCTAAAAAGTATCCAGTCGAATATTTTTTGTTCTTCAGTTTGAGAAAAAACTGTTGCAGGTCCAGTTTTTCGTTTTGATGCTTCAAGGTTGCTTTTTTTTGGAAAGCGTAGCTATGGGCACTCCGTAGGCAGCAGCAGCTTTTCTCAATGAAAGACCTGTATCAACAGCTTTCAAAGCATTGACTGCATCATCAGCAGAATAATTTATTCGTGTAGATTTTTGTTTTTGACACCTTTTTCGAAGTACTAACTACAACTGCAGCCTTCTTTGGAGCCTTAGAGTTATTTATGACATGAAAAATCTTACCTGAAATAAATAATTATTAATTTAATTGACATAAACCTATTATTTATTATTTAACCTTAAAAATTCTTGAGGTTAATTTTTAGTTTTAATGTGATTTTCAAATTTAAGTACTTACTGAAAGGCAGATTTATTGAAATATACACTTCTATCGACATATATTTGATTAAACTTGTTTTTTTCTAAATAGTTAACAATTATTTACAACAAATTCACTAAAAAATATTATCACGAATTTCTGTCTCATAATTAGGGATCACATGGACAAATGAACGTACGTGGAACATGGAACACTGAATATACTGTTTCATAAACCCGGACTATTTAAAAATTATTGTACCAATTGTGAAACACCTAAAAGAAAAATAAATACTTCATTAAACTACTTAAAACTTGTTAGTAATATGTTCGTAATAAGCTCAACTTTTGATTGACATATTTCAGGTATTTATAAATCATTAATATATATCCCAAAAAATTTGAAAAACCGCAATGACATGTCACTTTTTTACTCCGAGAAACGGTTGAGTATTTTTTAATGTAATCTGATATGAACGTACAATCTGTTTTTCTCTAAACTTTAAAGCATTCATTAAAATAAATTAATGTAAGCATTTCAATACTTATTGAAAATCATTAATACAATATTATTATCACAAAATAAGTTAAAAATTATTTGTAAATCAGATTTTTATCATATGTTTCATTACCGGGACATTGTTCCATAATATGGTCTTTTACCGTCGTTTAGATGGACAAACTCAAAAAGATCTTGAGTTTTCAGAATTGGAGTGCTAATTTCACGTTGCACAACAAAAGTGATTAGCATCATACCGCGAGCGGCACCTTCTCAAGTAGTAGTGACCTTCTTTGGTCAGGCATGTCCCTAAATCGAACATTATGAATCCAGCATCCGGATAAGAAAATTTTACAAAAACCAAATTTTTAGAAAACATTCCCGATTTAGGGCTTTCTTCATTCATGTGAAGTGTCGCTTAAGTTCTACTGTCAGCACGCATTTTGCGTTAATTGAGCCCCTCACCGCCAAAATGTGTTGAAGAAAATTTCCAAAAATTTGATGAATGTTTGGATTATCTAAATTTCCGTATATATTATTTTCAAAATTTCTATAATGTTCAAAATTTTCTAAACTCGCTTTCGATCGCCCGCTCATTCATTCGCTAACACGTTCCAAATAGCGCTATAGCAAAAAATAAAAATAAGGATCTAGATATAAGATTTCATGTAAATAGTTGTAAAAAGCAGTAAATAGTAAGGATAAGATAATATAAAGTTTGCAGGCCGAAATATTGTTTAAAATTGAGATAAAAATCAATACAAAATTTTAGAGCTTTACAAATTTAGAAACTGATACTTAAATTTCTTTGAAAGCAATAGAAATTTTAAGAAATTTGGTTAATTTTAGAAAATTTTATTTTTTTAGAAAGGGGTCATTCACAAACTATGTTTTGAAATTTTTGTGATTTTATTGTTGAAAAATTGAGACGTTTTTATAATGTAAGAAATTTTAAACAGCTTAGAGATTTGTATAAGTTAAACCATTTTAATCATTTTTGAAAATTTGACTATCTTAAATTTTGTAGACTTAACAATTTAAAAAATTCGGAAGATTTTTGAAATTCTGATAATTTTAGATATTTAGACATTTTTTAGCATTTTAGAAATTAAAAATTTTGGATGTTAATTTTGTCTGTCCACTGTTTTAAATAAATTTTATTAAAATATAATAATTTTAGAACTTTGAATAATTGTTGAGATTCAAATATTTTTAAACATTTACGAAATTTGTATAATTTAACATTTTTTGAACATTTTAGAAATTATAATAATTTTAGAAATTTTCATCATTTGTTAAGATTTAGAAATATTAGAAATTTTGATAAATTTAAAAATGTTGAAAATTTAACAAATTTGAGATAATATTATAAATTTTGGGAAAGTTGAGAAAATTTGCACATTTGATAAAATTGAGAAATTTTGACAATTTTCATTCATGTATTCTACTAATTTGATTTTTCGAAAAATTTTCGTGCCAAGATGCCTGACTCATCATATTCTATTTAAGAACATGGCGGACTAAAGAAGGTCACTACTACTTAAGAAGACGCCGCTCGCGAGTATGTTTCAAATTACTTTTTTATTCGATAACTCACACAATTTCAACGTCGAAACGTCAAAGGTGAATTTCCAAACGCGACTAAACGACATCCAACCAATTGGAAAATAATTTTTTTTTACAAAATTAAAATTTGTTGTGGAGAGTGAAGCTGGCACTCGAATTTTGAAAACTCAATATCTTTTTGAATTTTTCCGCCCAAATGACCAAATTTGGCTTCCTAAAATGAACGAACAATTTCCGAACGGTTCCATTCAACAAAATTTGGACATGAAAATTCTGCCGTGATATTTAAGAAAACAGTATCTGCAAAAACAGCAAACCCAGATAATCGAAGAAAACGGTTCAAATCATTGTTCGTGTAGACCGCTCATATAAAATTACTTTTTAAACTTTTTGTTTATCGTTCTTGGCTAATTTATAGGTGATCTTCTCATTTATAAAAAAAATAAATTGTTAATTTGTTATAAAAAATGCAGATACTGCAAAAAATGTTAACCGATATTACGCAAAAACGCCGCATCTGTAGAAACTGCTTTCTTGCGAACACAGGGCCTCGGAAAGCAGCCTTGGTGTTCGCAAGAAAGCAGTATCTGTGAAAAATTTGAATTTAGGACTGGATCGTCTTATTACTTAATTTTAGAAACTATTTATTTAAATAAAGGAAATATCTATTCAATTAAGTTTTCTTTATTTTAATAATTTTTATAATTATTTGTGTTCAGTTTGCAATTTGTAATGTTTTTATTAGTAGATATTGGGTTTGATGCGGTCCCATAATTTTAAGAAAGCAGTATCTTTGGACTGCATTCTTGCGCAACATCACGTTCTCTGAGACTTGCTCGGTCTTAGGTAAAAACGCAGTCTCTGAAAGATACTGCTTTCTTGCGTAATTTTGGATACCGTATTCGAGCCACCGTGTTTCAATTCTTGCAGTTACGGAAAATTTTCTGTAGATACTGTTTTCTTACCTAACACGACTCACCATTTAAAAAAATGCGACTTTTTTGCAATAATTTGTGCTAATAATAAAGGATTGCGTATGAGAACGAGCATGATGACTGCTTTCCCACCAGGCTCCCTATCTCGGAAACTAGTCACTGGTCCATTGTCTTACTAAGGAAGTTTTTTGTAGCCAAGAAGTTAAACTTTCTTTTAAGACTATTTAAAAAATCCTAAATTGCGAAATAAAGTTAAATGACAAATTAAATGTTTAAAAATTGCTTTAATTAAAAATTTTGTTCTCAATAAAACAGTATAAAAGGTCGAACTCATAAAAATAAATATTCTGAAGTTATAAAGGAAGTTACAGGCTTTTGAAAATATCCATGCAGACTGAAAATTCCAACCCTTCATTACTTGGAGAGGGTTCTCAATCCTGGTCTCTAAATTTTTCAATTAAGTGATGTTGGGTAGGTGAATATAATCGATACTCATCGAAGACGCAAACAAACATGTCATATACAGTACTATAGTATTTTTTATATGAGACAAAGTTTTTCTCGTATAAACAGTATACACACATTTTTTTAAACTTCGTAAATTGGTATTGGTGGATCTTCAAAGCTTCAACAATAGGCTGATCGATGCGTCTCGAAGATTCGAAGATTCGAACAATTACACTAGATATCGTACTTTTGTATTTTAAATATAACAAATTTTTGCTATTTAAAAAAGAACAAATTTTTTAAAAATCTCTTAACTAAGAAAAAACTACTTTCAAATTGGTTATCTAGCTCAAAATCGTATGAGACCAGGTTATTAATCAGAACCACAATTAGTCGAAATTTCATGATAATTTTCGAGATATGGTGAACAGAAAAAAGTTACACACACTTATGGCTCCTGGGGCCAAATTATATAGAAATATGTCAAAAAAGTAGATTAAAAAATGTATGTTATGAAAAACATAACAAAGTATTAAAACCAATAAACATTTGGAAGCAAATGATAATTGTTTAAATAGTTCAAATTTAGTTAAAAATTGCTTGGAAAATCTTCACTAATAGAATAAAAATAGATGTTGAAAAAATACCCATACATTTCGTCTAGTAATTTTTAGAGCATTTTCAGGGCACAATACATAGGATTGGGGAGGGGAGGCAAAATTAAAAGTTATTTCATGGAAATTATTCCGAAGAGCTGACTAAGCTTTAATGTACAGAAAGTGAACAACAAGCACTTATTTTTCCCATTTTTCGAAAAGCGAGCTTTTCTTATTTAAGACCACATGTTCATATTTAAAAACCAAAGTCACAAGTTGATGTTGACGAATAGAATCATTATTTATCATAAAACAAACAAATTGGGGGGGGGGGGCGATCACCAAAAATCGTAAGTCGAATTTTCACAGGTACAATTTGTATCTCCCGAAGCTATATACTATTATATTTATATTTACGCTATTATATTATACTATTATAATTATTATATTGTATATTATATACTATTATTATATACTATTATATGTGTATACTATATTATTATTTTATTATTACTATTGTTATTATTATACCATCAGACGCAATCCCTTCCGGGGTAAGCGTGGCTTATTTAGTTCGAGTCTCATTATATACTCTCGGGGATCAAGAAATTCAGAGTTCGAAGAAGGATATGGGATAATGGGGGGGGGGGGTATAGCCTTTTTAATTTATCTAGAATTCACGTGTTGCTTATTCAAAAAACACTTACGTTCCACTACACGTTAATTTTAAATTCCCGAGGACACTGGTTATAATATTGACGGATTTGATAAAGATAGCGTACTTATTTTTACGGAAAAACGAACAAATTGAAAGGGATCGCTCGCCCAAAATCGTAAGTCGAATTTTTAGAGGTACAATTTGGACCACCCTAAGCGACATATCTACGGCATAATAATTTTTGACCCTAATAGACATACATGACCATAACATACCTAGGACCTTGAGAAGTGCCACTTAAGGTCGGTTCAACAGGCATGAAAAACACGACTATATCCATGCATTTGTTATATGAAATGTCATATAAATCATAGGGAAGAGGGACCCCCCTTGGTGCATCATATACTATTATATGTTTTTTTGTGGGAAGTATTGTTATTTATCATTTTTTGATATAGAAAGCGTTATGAACACTAAGATTGTTTGGAAATGACGTAAAATTTAATTTATTTAAAAACAAAGCGATAGTAATAAATAGTTTTGCAACAAGAATTTAATGGAATTATTCATTTCGATTAGAAAGTATGAAACATGATACTTCATCCTTCAGAGAAAATGGATGTTTAGTAAAGTTTTCTGAATTTCAGAAACATTTGATCACTTTTATGGCTGATAATTATTATACTGATAATTATTATACCAGCATTATACAATAAGCAGGTTTCAAGTTAAAAGCTGTGAAAAATACATTTTGAAATATTCAATACTTCATTTCCGTTTAATGTTACATTAAAATAACAGAATCCACCTGCTAAAAACTTCAGCATAAATGGTTATAATGGTTATAAAATTATAATTTCCATTAAACAGTTTTAAATCTTTGGAATCTTTTGATTGCTATTATTTTTTATTTTACAACTGAAGTTTTTTAAATCTTGAGAGTCCTGGATATCCTAAAAATTGGGTAGGTTTGGTGAAATACCGTAACTTTAAAACTTTGAAATCCCGTAAATTATCTTGAAATTTGTAATATTTCTTAAAATTTCTTTACAAATTTTTCAAAATCTGAAATTCTCTGAAATCAAATCAAGGTTTTTGAAATATCTCCAAATCCTTGAAATTTTTGAAATTCTCTGAAATCTTTCAAAATTTGCTTCTTTTTATAACGGATATTTTACTTTAACCAGTCTAGCGTATACGTTTGAAAATATGTGTAAAAGTAAAGTGGAAAAAGTTGCAATTGCGAGTTAAAAAATGTGTCAAGAAGTATCAGTAGTATCGAATGTCCGAGGCCTGTACATGGCTTCGGATTCTACAACCACATTTTACTTTGAATATTTTTCCGATTTTCATCAGTAAAGTGTAATAGTTTATGTTTTAAGAAAATTAGCCTATCCAATAACATGTTTTAATTTTACAAATACTGACCCTCTATTTTCTTCCGTTTGGTAAAGAAATACCTTATTTTAATTTGATTTGAAAAGCATTATTGATAGTTTGTCCCTTGTATATTGTGCTACAAGGGTGGAGAGTAGAGAGTTCCACGCAAATGCGAAATTTGCTGTACGAGCCAGAAGCGAATCGAAGGGGAGTTTAGGCAAGTCGGAGGCGAGTTGAAGACGACTCTTGACACGACACAAAGATAAACCGATGGAAATTAGGAAAATATTCAAATTTATATTTATTTGCATATTAATAATTAATTTAAACATGTTAAAAAAAGTATTAATGTATTAATGTAAAATAAGTTAGAATTAAAATAATTTTAACTCTAGAGAGTCTCTCTAGTCACTATGAGACTAGAGAGAACTCTAGTCACTATGGAAATAGAAATTAATAAGTTTCGGAGATATCCTATTCTTATAATGATATTTTATACAGATGGAAAAATCGCACATTTAAAAGAATAGAATAATCTTCAGATATTCATTCCAAATATCTACTATATTTTTGAGATGTTAGACGTAAAAATATTTGTATGTCAAACTGAAACACATTCTTCTTCTTTTTCGTGTTCTTCGTTGGCGCTATACCTGCTTTTCAAACACATTCAGATGTTAAAATCGTCTGAGCGCATGTGCATCACGCATTGGAATTTCACGGCTATATTTGACGGCTACATACTTTCGATATTACAATTTTTGAACATTTCCAAAGAATGCAGATTACAGATCATTCGCTCTCTGCTTACTTACCCACTTTTTATTTTGAATAAAAAATAAAAAAACACAACTTCAAATTGACTGAATGTATGATCTGATCGACATTTCATTCTCTTTATCTGTTTTTCGTTCATGGACAAACAATAAAGTTTAATTTTAAATTCACAAATAAGTTTGTCATTGATTTCTTGAACGATCAAAAATAAGTAAATTCCTCGAATATTTACAGACGTTATTTGACATAACCATACATGTCATATCTCGGATATTTCAGTTGAACATTTTAGATGTTTGTGAGTAACACATCACTTTTTAATATCTACAGATGCTAACTTTGAACATCTAGATTGCTGTCCTATAATTAAACATAAAATATGTTAATCCTGAAAATCTAGATGGTACGTTTGAACATCCATTTTTCTCCATGTAGCCTGCGAGATGGATTAGGAATGAAGGGAATTATAAATGTAAAAATAACATAAAAATAAATTTTCTTTAAATAATTTCTAGATAAAACCCTCAAAGAAAGTTACTTCAAACTTACTTAAAACCTTATACGAGGATTAGATTCACAAGAAAACATGTTAAGACTTGAATGAATGTATGTATGGTTATGCATGTGCATATATATTTAAATTGCGATATTTTCTTCCCTTCTAATGTAAAATTCAATCGTAGAAAACATTGCATTAAAAAGCATCAATGTGTAAATGATCAAAATACCGACAGGCATTTTCATATTTCATGGATCACAACAGAAGGACATATGAACGTTCGTACATTTACACACACTACGCTAGCGAGCATATGCAGGTACACGTGAGCACCGCACTCAATCTTTCTTTTGCTTAGGCCTCATGCAGCACTATCCCTTTCTATCACAACCATGATACATTCAACGGCTACTATGAACCATCGCTCCTCGACCGTTCATATGGAGACGGCGATTTGTCAAGCTCAGCCTAGAGGGCAGCACCGTGATTGGAGATGTATCTTGTACGTAGGCACAAGGCTTTATCTATAGTTTTCTTAGTTCTTCCTTATTTGGAAAGTGATTTGCTTCTTTACTTTTACACCTAAATGCCACATGCACACCTGCATGGAGAAAAATGGATGGTCAAAGTTGAATGGTCAAAATTTAGAGCCAGACAGTTTTTCTACATGGTTGAACGGTCCTTCCAAATTTGTTTTGACATTGTTAAAAAGACTCTTATTTGATCGCCAGTCTGACTTTCATAAGAACATCAGACTCACTATCAGGGATAACTAAGGTATCCTTTTCGGGATGGTCAATACGCATATATTGTTTTCACTCATTTCAAATATCCATCAAGAAGCAGGTAAGCCATCGCGTATGGTCAGTTGCTTGATTTTTGCACGTCAATCATGCGAGAGAATTTAAAGGGTATCGCTAATTGGCTCCAATTAGCATAACGGACTCGTAGACTGCGTGGAGCCAAAGTGAAATACGTAAAAAAAAAAGTTTTTACCCACTTTTCCCATATAAAGTGAGTGCATCTATTGAGGCTTCATTCAAAATACCTTATCCTGTAAGCACCTGTTTCAAATAAGATCCAGTCGAATTTCTGAGAAAATCAGATCGACTATCCGAGATTTACAAACCGACCCTTCACAATGATCGGGTCAGCCAGCTTGAGATGACCCAGACGACGGTCGGAGACAATCGAGTCGAGTTTCTGAGATTCTTGCGATTTGGACTTCTTGTTTTTACCTTCTAGAGATAGTCGCTTTAGCGATATTCACGAACTGTCCTATAGTCGACCCTGCAATATGGTCTGTCTGCACATTTATATGGCGAAACAGACCTTCTATTTTTCTCCGCGTGGCCTTTCGAAAATAGTGATATATGCTAACACCTCAACGCTGCGTTATCAAGGATTGATAATTCGAACAGCAGACGCTACATTGGTCCAGAATTCTCGTGTTATTTATTTAAGTAACACGTTCGTTCTGCAACACTGCGCCGACCCAGGGTGCTGATCAATCTCTCTAGCAATCACCCCAAGTGAAGATCTTCACAAAACGTTATGTAAGGTTCCTCACTTGGGTTCATTAGTGTCTAAGGTATTTTGTTTCAGACGTTATTAACTCTACTGACACTCTTTTTATTAACTATTTGCCGCCATACTTTTCTGTCTTGGCATACTTCTCTAGCTTCTTTTACGTCCATGCATTTTTTCATGCAGGTTCTCGTGTTTCGGTGGCTTCTTATGTCTCTTCTAACTAGGATCTCATTCACACGTTCATTTGGCATTCTCTCAGCATACCCGAACTACCGTCTATGCTCCGCTACCGTATAGTACAGTAAGTACAAATATAGCATTATGTATTGCCATTTTAGCTTTATATGATATATTTTTACTTTTCATAAGGGGTCCTGTTTGCCTTGTAATAATAGGACGTTGAAGGATCTAAATCCCTGTAAACAAAATTAAGGTTGGAAATTATATACGCCGGATTACCCAATTTTAATAATTCCAACCCGCATTAATTTGGATGTAAATTGAATAAAAAAATTATAACGGGTAAAGAAGCAAAGGCACTCTTAGCTCGCTAAAAGCTTTGTCTAAGCAAAGCCATTAGGCTACTTGGTTTTTACACCTACAAACATATCTTTCATTCCTACGGCAAAACTGTTTCACCTGTAGCCAAATTTTGCAGATCAACAAAAATCCCTAGCAAATGCATCCCTACAATAAACTGTCAAGGCCCATCAAACAGAAGTCATCAAAAACCCGCCAGGATCAATGTATTGACCAAGAAAATTCGATTTGAACGATCCGGACGTCAAAATTAAAAATCTCTTGACGGGAGTGGACGCGTTTACTTGAGCAACATGGTAGGTCCTATCCCGGTCAACGATATCCTACTTTTCGTGTCGGTAACGGGAGTGAGCCGCCGGAATCGATGGACTTGACCATTTAAATTAAATCGTACGATCCGGATGTAAAACAAAATCAAAATTTCCATCCGAGGGTAGGCAGGACCGTAACAGAAACATTACGTTTTTTGCGTGCTATCCGGCCTGTTAAAAAAAACAAAATCATGATATTCGACACAAACAAAAGAAATCTTCTACGACTGTCATCTGACACAGGATAAGGACACTCCAGTAAGCTGCATCATTTATATTTTTACTCATTTATATTTCAGTGGTCCTTGAGTGTATTGAGGTAACATTAAAATACATTTGAAGGGTCTGCGGTCTAAACCCGTTAACTGATATTTTCTTCGAAATTCATTTATTTGTATTTTCTGGAACATTTTTTATATGCAGTTAATATCCCGCAAGCTAAACGGCAAAAGTCCTTTTAGTTATACTTTAATGGATTTTCGGAAATTGCGCTTTGGTATCTTAAGAAAATGTCCGCGATCTAAGCCTGTTAACTGATTATGGCATCTTATGGTAAATCCGTGCCTTTTATCACAATGGCTCAATTTACTCATAGAATAGGCCAGTGAGACACATGTCAGTGGGTGTGCAGTTAAGTGCATGTGTGTGTCGAAAGTTTTTTGTGGCTACTTTCACTCTCCGGCAGCTTAAAAAATAACGCAGAAACATGCGAGCCCGGGAAAAACAATAGAAAACCAGCGGTGGAACACTAAAGATAACAGGTTTAAACCGCTGCACTATTTGTAGATAACATATTAATAGCTTTCAATTGTCATACAACGCTCAATTTTGATTCAAATGTTATAAACCTAACGTGTATTATTTTTCTCTCGTAAATGAACAAAAAAGATAAAAAATGTCAGTTTAAAAAAATATTGAAAATTGAAAAAATTAGAATGATTTTTCTTCACTGTGTCAGTTAACAGTTTTAGACCGTGGACCCTTCATTTGTTTTATTTTCGGAAATTTCAGAAAACCTTTTTATTTTTGGCTCAACCGTATTCCTTTTTTCCTCAGCAAACATTGTAGGGACAGCTACTCTTAGTTGAGAGTAAGGAAATAGTATCCGCACAAAAATAAAATAAAAGGCAGACGAGCCTCTCTCGATTTCTCCCAGCTTGGGAAGCCTCTCCCAGCGTCAATTGAATGCAAAACGTTATATCTTTTTTATTCTTTTTTTATATCGTGCGTGACAGTCACAACTGTCTACTATCAGCACCTGTTGTACACAATATTTTTTGTAACAAATGCTGGAATTTTCGATTTGAGAAAAAACAGACAAATTTTCGGGAAATGTTTCGAAATTTATGGTAAAATTACTGAAAATTTCCAGTAATTCTTGAATATCAGAAATTTGGGAAAATTTTTAGTAAATTTATAAATAACCGAAAATATCCGCTAATTTAAACTATCCAAAGCTTTTTGTGGACGAAATTATAAAAATTCAAAGTTGCCGGAAATTGATGGAGAATTGATAAATTACTGGAAATTTCAGGTATCTACACATTTTCAAAATGACCAAACTGTCGAAAAGTTAGCTTGCTATCACTGAGGACTGTTTTTATTAATGAAACAATTTATTATAGTACCTTTATTGATATATGTTAATTGTCCATACGGTCGATATTATATAATGAGATAAAAATAATAGGTATTGGTTTATATCGATTCCATTCTGCTGTGAATGAAACCTCATCATGAGTTTTTCTACATGTTATATAACTTTACAAATATAGATTATATAAGTTATGTTATAAGGGACTTTCTATAAACTATGTTACCAATTTTAAGCTATTTTCGAACCCTCTCCCGGTTCACCCTCGTGTACGACAGTAATTTAGTCTTCACAGTCTAATATGCTCTTAAATAAAAGGAACTAGGGTGATTATTCAAGAAAATAGGAGAATATATTCTTTAAAAAAATTAATGTACCGTATTACATTAAATTTATAGCACTTTAATTTCCTAAGATTTCTAGTTTAAATTTCATTCATGGTCAACAAATATTTGAATTTTTAATAAAAAAAGAATGATTTTTAACCAAAAAGTTGCATTAACCACCAACTAATCGAAATTTTAAGAAAAAGAGATGAATTTCCAACAAAATATTTGAACTTTTAAACAAACATTGACCAGGGTTCCGCATTTAAACTGTTATAATAGAAAATATGTGTTAGCCCACAATTCTGTTTATTATTAAATTTGCTTAAAATGGTGATGAGGAAGGAGGAGGAGAATAAGCTTTTAAAAACAATTTTCAAATGTAAAATAAATTAAGCATGGTTGTTCTCCCTTCTGGTAGTAACTTTGTCACTGTGAGACTTTCACACTGTTCGTAGTTACTCTGGAGAGCTTATAAGGTTTTTATACAAAAAATGTAACATCTAAACTTATGTACTAAAGAGGTCCTTCGTTAAAGGATGAAAAGCTTATACTGACAAATAATTATAACGACCAGTAGAACAAGAAGAAATAATATCTTCTCTCTTTTGAACAAATAGTTACGTTTTAAAGCCAAAAAGGCGATTTTTTCTAAAAGAATTGGATTTTCAACAAAATAGTTAATTTTCAACCAAGAAAGATGAATTTCCTACCATCAAATATGGATTTTCTATCCAAAAGGAAAACTTTGTAATAAAACAGTTTAATTGTGGACTGAAAAACATAATTTCAACGAAAGTGTTGAAAATTCAACAAACAAGTTTATTTTCAACCAAAAAAGATCAGTTTTCTATCATAGAAGATAATTTTTGAAGCAAACATGTAATCGTCAAATTTTTAGGCTAAAAAGGTAATTAAAAAAAAAGAATTTTCAACCAGTGGAATTTAACATAAAAAGAATTTTAAGCTAAATAGTTGGACCCACAGCAAAAAGGTGAATTTTTAACAAACAAGAATAATTTTTCAATCAAAAAGACGAACTTCCGACGAAATACATGAACTTATAACAAATACAAATTTCCAATCAAAAATGAAATAGGGTTCAGATAAAAATCTTAATTTTGATTAAAAAAGTGTGAATATTTTTATTAAAGTAGTTCAACTTTAGCAAGTGGTTGAATTTTCAACAACAACCAAATGAATTTTTAATCAAATAACTCAACTTTCAACACAAGAACATGCGTTTTCAACAAAAAAGGTAATTTTTAATCACAAAGTTAAAATTTTTTATTATTATTGAATCTAAAATATGAATTTTATCTGAAATTATGAATCTTAAAAGAATTTTGTTTTAAAAAGTAGTTTAACTTTAAAACAAATAGTAGTTGATTTTTTAGCCAAAAAAGATTAATACTCGATTAAATATGAAATAATTGATATTTCAATCAAAAAGAATTTTCAACCAAGAAGATTAATTTTCGAGGTAAAATGTAAACAAAATACATCCATTTTTACTCAAATAATTGAAATTTCAACTTGAAATGATAATTTTTCATCCAAAAATGGAATTTTTACATTTTTCGTTAATAAAATTAATTTTGAAACATGAAAATCTAAATTTAAACAAAAGATTTAATTTTACAACCAAAGAGATGAATTTTCAATCAAAATAATAATTCAAAATAAAGTTATTGTTCAATCGAAAAAATGGATTTTTAACAAAGTGATTCAAAGTTCAACGATGTGCAAGGAAAAAATTGACATATTACACAGAAAAATACTTAAAAATCAAATAAATTGAACTAAAATGTTTTTAGAAAAAGTAATTTTTTATTCTTGAAACAGCCAAATATATCGCGTATTGGTAAATTTTCATATTTTAGAATTAGCTATGTGACTTCACGAGTTTCAAATAGCATACCAAATTAAAACGTCAACTAAAATTTTTTGATTAGTAAGAAAAACGGAGAAATCACATAAGTTTTCATCCATGTTTTGGAAAAGTGTAAAAATTTTAAACCCGGTGCCTGTATAGAAAATACTTTTTGGTACCTAATGGCTAGTCCTCCATAACCAAAAAATGTTTTAAGTGTTTTATCCAAATATTTTTTCATACAATTCTAAAGAGAGCCAGGGTGTTTAAAAGTATCAAAAATATAAAAAGAATAACTCTTTTCAGTATAGTTTTTCTATCAGATGCTGTTATTATTTTAAATATAATAAGCCTCTCTTTTAGAGTTAGCAAACTTTGTTTACAAACATGTTATAATAGAGCATAAATGTTTATTTTATAGTTCAGAGAAATAATGAAAATATGTTAAAGGGAAAAGTAACAAAATAGATTATTATATTTTGAAATACAATAACTAACCATTATATTTAGGATATGAATGCACAAGTCGAAAGGTTCCGATTTTATTCTTTTTTTTCTGTCGATTTCCCAAAGGACGTTTCGTGAGCGAATCGAACAGTTCTCTATTCTTATGTCAAAGAAATAAAGTCAACTCCTTAGAGGATCTTTTATGGCATTGTTTAACTTCAGGTCATAGAAGTAATACAAACTGCAATTTCGGGTGCATGAATAATAAAAAAGTTAACATTGGCATTTTTCTTTGAATTAAAAAAATTATATCAACTGTAAAGTGGCTTAAAATACTTTCACCTTTAAGATTCAGATTAAGATAGAGAAGAGAATTTTTGAAATTCGTTACATACTATTTACGAACTAAGATATTCCTTTCATTTTGAATTTTTGAGATTATTTCAATTGTTGAATTTCTTAGACTTTGGATTCCTCTTAGTGCTCCGCGATTCACCGGTTAAACGCTTAAACACTTAAATGCTTAAATTATTCTAATTATTTCTACGTTGGGCCTAAAATCGTTTCCCCTTTTTTTCGCTTTTCCACTTAAAGCCGAACTAAATTAATAGAGCCCAACAATAAAGTCAAAATATTTTTGTGAAGCTAATCCTTTTTAGTTGAATAAACTATTATTATATTTTTGTTCGAGATAAAGTTCCAAATAGTGCTTACCTCAGATTTTTTTAAAGTCCATATACTCATGTATTTTGACCAGGGGATTAAAAAAATCATTGTCAAAATACACTCAAATATCATTTTCATGATGAAAACTACAAAACCCCAATAAAAATCATGCCTTTTCACGTTTATCTCGAGAAAAATAAAAAATTTCCAAAAATAATTTAAACAAAAAATATAGACCTTTTCAAGAAACATATTTTTGTCTCGAAGCCGGCAGATTCCTTTTGTTAAAGTTTTATTATTTCAGTTAAAGATTTTTCTTCTCAGTTGCAAATTGAAGTATTTTGTTCAGGATGCCTTCTTTTTAGGTTAAAAACTAATCTTTTTGGTTGAAAATCTAACTAATCAATTTCTGGTTAAAAATGTATCTTTTTGAGATGAAAATTCTAGTATTTGATTAAAAGTTGAACTACTTTGTTAAAAACTTCACTTTTTGTTGAACATGGATAATTTTCTTACCTAAAAATTTAACTTATTCAATTCTTGAAGAAAATTCATTCTTGAAAGTCGAAATTTCGTCTTTTTAGCTTGATATTTCTTCTTTTTTTGCCAAAAATGTAACAGTTCCATTAAAATTAAAATGAATCTATTTTAGTTTAGGGCTTTTCTATTTTTTCAAAATTAATTATTTAACTACTTCCTTTTTGGCTGAAAAATAATCTTTTTTAGTTGAAAATTCAAATATTTGATTGAAAATTCATGCACTGTAAATTCATGTAGTGAACCCTAGAGATAGGGCCTACTGATATAGTCCTCGGAGAATTGACACCTCGCCACAAGTATGAGTAAAGGAAGCTGCCCGTGGTGAACGGCGGTCGCTCAGGCATGAAAAAACAAAAGCGTTTTCTACAAAACGGCACTATATCTAAGTAATTCCCTACCTCCTCTAGCCCCTAAACCGGCCCAGTCTCAGAGTTTCACTGTAATTTGTTAAAAATTTGCCTTTTTTGTCTAAATTAATCTTCTTTGTTATAAATTTATATTTTGATTTTTAATTAAGTATTCAATTTTTAACGTTTTTAATTTTAAATAATTGAGAATTTAATCAGTTATTTTTATTTGTTCAATTTTCACAGATTTTTATGTAAAATTGGCAGTGTTTGCAATAGCTTGCATTTTTTAACTTGTTCATTTTTGAAGTCAGTAATTTCATTAATTTAGATCGATATAAAAACACAGGATTTGTTTTTAGTAATTTATTAAAATTTAAATTAAGATTAAAATCTGGTTTGAAACGAAAAAAAATTCCTGTATTTTCTCGGATTTTCTCGTTGTTCTACCTTTTCATTAATTTGCACCTGAGAAAAAAAATACAATTGCCACTATGTCTGACTCTTTTGTACATTTACTACTTCTTTCTCAGCCTTAATACGAATTCACATAATTTTGCACTGTCTAAGGCCTTTATTATGATAATCTACATTCTCGGATTCCTAGATTACTAACCTCTCTTTGACTTGCACAGGAAGGATAAAATATTTTCTAAATATTCTGGTTACAGTGAAAAAATCCCTACAGGAACCTTTTAATTTATAATAATTTCTTAGTGTTACAGGCTTGAATTTGACAATTTACATTATCCAGGTAGTTTTTCAGCTGTTAGCTAATTCGAAAGTAAAAAAATGCAGGTGTAAGCTCTTCTGGGTTGAAATCAGTCAATAACCGCCGTGTCCGGGGTTAATCACTAGTAATTATAAAATAAGTAGGTGTACACTTGAATTCGAAGAAATAACAAACGTTTAAAAATTCAAAGAATTTACAGAGTTCAAAACAATCAATGAATTCTATGATTTCACAAGTACACAAAGAATTCCAAGGAATGTGAAGAATTTAAATAACTTTAATATAATTTTAAAAAATTCAGTATGAATATTAAAAATAATATACAATATACACTTTAAGATCAATATCTATGAGTAAATGGATTTGATTGTGATATGTGTATCTCGGCACGTACCGATCTCTATATAAACAGGAGCAAGGTACCTTTTATGGCATATAAATATTTGCCACACAGGCTATGATCCGTTTATTCATGTAATTCGAAGATCTCCATACAAAACCAGCATATCTACATACTTGCTTTTAGTTTTTATTTGAAATGCACTTTTTATCTTTTTCTATTACTCTCGCGCGTGCTTCTTGAGATTCCATTCCAGGGGAATAAACTGAATCTTTCAGTATATATAATCTTGAAAAATAAGCAATGTGTTTGTACCTTTCTCAGGCATCGATATCGCAATACGAGGTGTGTTCAAAAAATAAGGTGACTTTATGGTTTTCTCAAAAAATATTCATTTATTCCTCAATATTTATGTTGCCCCCTTCAAAGTAATCCACCTCAGATATAATACACTTGTGCCAACGCTTTTTCCAATCATCGAAGCACTTCTGATAATCATTTTGTGGTATAGCCTTGAGTTCTTTCAGCGATGCAGTTGTTATCTCCTCAATCGTTGAAACTCGATGTCCTTTTATGGGTCTCTTCAGTTTTGGGAAAAGAAAAATGTCACTGGGGGCCAAATCCGGTGAATATGGAGGCTGAGGCATGACTGTGGTGCTGTTTTTGGTCAGAAAATCTTTCACAAGCAACGATGAATGAGCAAGTGCATTATCGTGATGCAAAAGCCACGAATTGTTTTTCCAAAGTTCTGGACGTTTTTTGTGTATCGCCTCTCGAAAACGGCATGGCATGAGCCAACCGATATGCCAACATCTTCAGCAACTTCTCTGATGGTAATTAGGCGATTTTTCAATACCATTTCTTCCACTGCTTGAAACTTTTCATCTGTTGTTGACGTGCTGGGACGTCCAGGGCGAGGTTCGTCTTCGACATCCTCTCGGCTTCTTGGAACAGCTTGTACCACTTATACACATTTTTCTTACTCAGAGTAGACTCACCGTATGCAACTGTCAACATTTCAAGAGTTTTAGAGCACTGGATTCTATTTTTCACACAAAATTTAATGCAAACTCTTTGCTCCATTTTTTTCGAAAGAAGAAAATCGCCGAACACACCAAACCCTTCTAACCTTTTACGCCTCTGCCAGAAAAACAACATGAGCTATATAGTCAAAACTGTGAACATATGATCACGACGAGTGTACCAACACAACAAAACAAAAAATTTAAAACTTGAATGTACGTAGCCCGCGAAAATTGAAGTCATCTTACTTTTTGAACACACCTCGTATACCTGCATTATAAGAAATTGCACTTTTTTATTCTTCAGTTTAATTAAGACTTGTAAGAAAGGTATAAGAAAGTTTCTTGTTTTATTCGTGTCAGCTATCTGATCGATGTGTAAAGTTGATAGACACTAATTCAATTGATATTTTGTATTTCCTTATTGTATTGAAAACAAATTAAGAAGTTATTCTACAAGATTCATTATATGCATATAATGACACATTTTCTGCTGAATTAGGGATATTTTAGTCTCAATTATTTCACTCATCATTCTTATTTTTTTAATTTCCACTATGGGTTCGGTGTTTGATAGCTTGAAAAATAAATTTTAAGAAAGCATAATGAAGATTTCTATGAGTTATCTGCGTAAAAAAAATGGTGTGACGAAATATATAGAAAATCTCGCACATATTGTTGTTGCAACCCTGATTGGCTTCTTAATTACATACTTAAAATCTCTGCATTTATTACATTAAAAATTAAAAAATGAAGTCCATTACTAACCAAGTATACTAATAAAAGCAAACTGAATTACTGCACTACAAACAAGTATCCAGCCTCAATTCCTATTTTGGGAATCGAACCCGCGCCAGTGTGGCTACCAAGACTGTAGTGCTGGAACAAGAAATAATCACGATTACGTCTGAACCAAAGTTTAAATTTATTTACAACTGTTATTCTAGCTTTTTATCATCATGGTTGTGAAACAATTCTATTATTCTTGCACATACAGTTCTTGAATTATATTCTGCGTGGAAAAATTAAGTTGCAGTCTGGTGCCAGGTCTGGCTTAGTTCTGTTTTTATATAAACTGTCTAGTCTGGAAGATTTGATCTGGCCCAGGTCTGGCGCTAGTCTTGACAAGTCTGACTTCATCTAAATCCTCTAGTTTGAAAAGTCTGGTCTAGGACTGGCGCTGATCAGCTATCCCACAACAAAAAGTTCTAAGTTTAATGAGATAATTTTTCCTAGATATATTTCGAAAAAGTAACAACAGGGTGTTCAAAATGAAATTTCAAAATCTTTGCTATTAATTAGTTTATAAACAGGGGTTGATCATTGAAATTAGAAAGATTTGAACAGATTTCAAGAAATTGAAAAGGAGTTCCAGGACTTTGATAGATTTTAAAAGATTTAAAGCATTTTAAATGAGTCTTTAAATATTTCAGGACATGTAACAAAACTTTTAAAGATTTCCATGCCCTTTAAAGAATTTCTAGGATTTGCAAAGTATTTTAGAATTTTTAAAGGATTTTCGAAATATTAAAAAAAATGTTCACAGCACTAAGGATTTCAAGTCTTTAAAGAATATTTTTAGTGGTTTCCATGTATCTTATGGCCTATTATGAAATCGCGGAAGTATTTCGGTGGTTTAGTATTTAAAAACGTTTTAAGGTATTTCATAAGGTTTTGAGTTATTTCTATAGATTTTGAGAGGCTTCACAGGATTTAAAGTGATTTCTAAATATTTTAAGGAATTTCAGAAGATTTATCAAATGACCAGAAATAAGTAAACTTCTCAAATATTTACAGACGTTATTTGACATAACCATACATGTAATATTTCGAATATTTCAGTTCAAAATTTTAGATGTTTGTGAATAACATCTCACTTTTCAAAATATACATATGCTAAGTTTGAACATCTAGGTTGCTGTCCATCAAATATGTTAATCCTGAACATCTGGATGGTACGTTTGAACATCCATTTTTCTCCGTCTACTAATAAATCTTTGATGTCTCTATAAGAATTATATACAGATAGCCGCATTCACAGTTTTAGAATATCCAGATTTTGTATACAGTAGCCCCTCAAATTTCAAGGCACTTCAAGAAATTTAAAGAAGTTTCAAATGTTTCTAAGATTTCACAAGTGGTCATAAGTATTTTAAGGTATATTATTGGGGTTTCAATATTTTTATACTCTCTAAATCAGAATAAGTAAAATTTCACTGATTCAAATAGCTAGAAATGTGTCACTGACAATCGATGAAAGGTTACTTATTGATTCAGTGAAATAACCATTTTTGAGTGTTGGCAGCACTACACCATGTCAATTTATAAATCATAATAAAATAATATTTTAGTACATTCAATTAAAGAGTCATACTAAAAACTTAAAACCCATAAATATGATTAAATATTAAAAAAGGTGAAAAGTACCGATGCTTTCAAATGACAAACAACTTCACATGTTACTTAAATTTCAAGATTGGACTGTAATGTACAAATCCGTTAAGTAAGTACTTCCTATATGAATTAGAGTATATTTATCCCGAAGTTAATTAAGGAGACTTATAGTCCGAAATTTAAGAAATGTATTTCATTAAGGAATTCTCTTTGCTGCTTATAGGGCAAAGGGTAACAACAACGCTTAACTTAAAAATTTAGAGTTTATGTTTCACATGATTTACTCTGGTGTTACTGAACTGATTAGTGAATGAGTCTGAAATCACGGATTAATCAGTGAAATGCCTAACCACAATTTCAATCAGTGAATTTTGCACTGATTGAAATTTAGAGAGTAGGTTTTGAAGCCAATAAACCGTTAGAAATCATCTTCTTATATATTGCTATATTTCACGTATTAGAGCATATGAGTAAAGTTCTTAATAAATTAAAAATACGTATTTTTCACTAATTTATCCCTTTTTCAGTGCAATACAACTTTTAGTACCTACTTAAAATATGGTAGTATTCAATAATAGCGCGCATAACGCGCGTATTTGTTGGTCAGTGTTATAAATATTAATGATATTTTTAAAGTATACAAGTAGTGAGGAAATCGTGAAAATAATAAAAAGGGAAGATTATTAAAATTCGTTAGAAAGTACTGAATTGAAAGGAAATGAATTGACGTGCGGGGGGACACGTGTCAGATGAATAAACTCATCGAATGTCCGATTTATCGGGTCTTATTCAACACTCGTGATTACGTAAGCTTACACACCAATGAGTGGATTAAGGATAATGTAAAATCATCTGAAGATAAAATGTCAAGGGATTTAAAATATACAATAAAATCTTGGGCGATTTATTATTCTGGATTAATTTTATTTAAATTAAAAATTTAGAAGCAAGTTCCATTTGATAGTGTATTGCTTATAGGGTGGCCCTTATTTTTCAAAAATATATTTTCTTTTTTCTTATCACCTAGTTTTGTTCAAATACGAAATCGGTCAATATAATAATCTGTACTACAAAAACAATACAGTTTCCTATTGATTTTATATAAGGAAATGGTATCTTTCCTTCACATGTGATTTTAACCCGAAAATATGGCACTAAAGTAACGTATAATACATGAGCCTGTTCGAAATACTTCAGGGAATAAGGAACGGCCATAATTTTTAATATTATAAAATTTTAAGACACATTTTTAGTTTTTTATTTCCTATAATTTTTTAAACAATTTTTATTTTTGCGAACAATTTATTTCTTGTATTAGTCACAAAATAGGTACGTTTTTTTTAAACTAAACATTGAACTATTTGTGTTTGGTTAAAAAATAAGCTTTCTAATTTGAAAATTCAAGTATTTGGTTGAAAATTCATCTTTTTTTGTAGGAAATTAATCTTCTTGTTCAAAAATTAATCTTTTTCGTTTGAAGTTCAGCTATTTGGTTAAAAATTAATTTATTTTATTCAAAATAGTATTTTTCGGTTGAATTAAATTGTTTTTGATTTAAAATTAACATATTTTGGGTAGAAAGTTTAACAAAAGTTTTTTAACTTGTTTGTTGAATTGTTTATTAATATTAAACTTGTTTAGACAATAAGAAATTAGTTAAATATGAGCGTAAATCAAGAACTTATCCATTTACGATTATTTTCTCAAGAAATATTTTTTTAATGAGTTCATTATCATTAACACTAATACTACATGAAACTCCCAATCAACACTTAGGGGGACTTTTTGGGGCTCCTTAAGAAGATAATGAAATTTGATAATATTAAAGTCTATGAACAATTCTTATTATGTATTTCACTTCAATTACCAGCCAACTTCACTTCGTTGATTGCTGAGGGGAAAACAATGGACCAAATACATTGAATTTGGTCTATTTTCCCCCTATTTTACTAATATCTTCGTAATCACTAATCTTTTTCTATATTATTATATTTGAAAAATAGTTTTTATTTGTTAAGGACTGTTTTATGACATAATACAGTACCCTTCCACTTATCGAGAAAGGCTTGGATTGGGATTCGCCTTAAGTGAGTTCCCCCACTACATGAAATATCGAACACCCTTGCGCTTTATCATCGTATCTGATACGTTGAATTAAATAAAGAATTAAGTATTACCCTTTTAAGAACGTTACATTAAATATAATTTTCTTTTTTAATTATGTTAGCGAAAAAAGAAAAGAGAAAAAGCCATGAAAAAAAGAAATTGAAAAATAGGAACCTTGGTTTAGATAGACTTTTTGACAGTTCACCAAAAATTATTAATAATTGTCAACATGAATATAAAAAATGCAAATACTATATACTATTTAAAATTGGATCAATCGCAATTTCCTTACCATCGAAAACCTGCATGTCACATTCTCTTCGTTTAAAAATTATTGCTTACCTGCTTGCGTTTATCGCATTGAGCGACAAAACAAAGATCGGTAAACCGGATAATCAAATTTGCACCAGGAAAATCTTATCTTTTATTCTTCAAGCCCGTAAACGTGTATACTGTATTACCACTATGTATAGGTAGATATTACGTTTCGGGCAGAAGAAAATTTAGAAGACATTTTCCTTCCATTTTACGAGGTGCAATATAGCATTGTACTATGTGTTATTTAAATTCTACGATCTGCAAAAGGCGTAGAGTTTCTTTTTATGTGATCAGGTACTATAAAATAAAATTTCGTTTTTCATCACCATTAAGTTGGTTATCAAAAATAATTTGTAATCGATAGATAAAACAGGGAGCAGGTATCTATTGATTTTTTCACACATATTTTTCTATTCAAAAATATATCAAAAAACATATATTTTTTTAATATTTAGAGGAAAGGGCTAGAGATGGAATACGAACTCTTGTTCGATGGATTGTTGAGACTCTATCAATCGAAATTCAATTTAATTTGTTTTGATTTAATTAATTAATAAAAATGTAATTTAAAATAGGATAATTAAACAATTATTCTAATGGTTTGTTTTATTTTGCTCTATTACGAACGATTTTTATACAAATTTAAATTGCGTAAAAATCGAGATTTTTCAGTATATAAAAAGTGTGGCTCTAATTTGAAAGAGCTTCAGTAATCGTAAAATAAAATGAACAATAATTAAGGAATGCGCACCGAAATATTTATCAAGATAATTTAGAACAAATTAAATTATTGTTACAAATCCTTTGAAGTTTTGTATATTCTAACATGCACTCCGAACAGCAGGGATTTTATTAGAAAAGTTTGCATTTTTTGTGGAAATAAAAAATTTGTTTATTTCTAATCAATATTTTTGATTACTTGCTGCTTGCAAAATTAAAAGAGCACTATACTGGAGACTTTTTTCAAAATAATTAAAGTATTTTTCTTTTAAGTAGAGTGGTTTACCGAAAAATTAAAATTTTGCTCACCCATTATAGGCGTAAAAATGAGTTTTCTTGGTATACAAAGTGTTGGTTATTTATTGAAAAAAAGAGTTTTGAGTTTTATGCGAATAACAAAATTAGAAGCTATTATCAGGCTTAGAATACGAAAATTTTGTATCAAATTACAGTAAATGGTATAACATAGCCGCTAAAAAAAATTTTCTCGAATAATGTGCACATGATTACGCCGTCGTAAGAACCTGATTTTCGGATTCAGGGGGTCTCAAAACATGGAGATCCGTTGAAAAACTGTGATGTCAAATTTTGGCCAATTCTAATACTATCTCAATCATAAATGATGAGAATGTAAAAATGGATGTTACCAAATATTTAGAAAATATTGGACACATTGTTTACAAAAAAGCTATTAACTTTCAATTTCTATAAAATTGTTACTTATTTAATTCGTGATCGTTATGCTGCAAAAATATTTCCTTGTTCATGTAAATGCAGATTTTAGATTATCAACTTTAAAAGAGAATAAAACCTAATTTCATTATATAAAAAATTATTCATTGCCGTTAATTCTTTAATTCCGAGAGGCTGGTAGTTTTAATTTTGAGTGCATACCAGATTTTAAAAATTCAGAGATTTCACAAATCTTCGGAAGATAGTTTTGCGTTTTAAACAATTAAAGAAAGTATCCAAATTTCCTAAGTATTTAGAAATATTGCAAGGGAATTTTAATTACTTCAAGTAGTTTTAAATGATTTTAAGAGATTTAGAGGAATTTCGAGGGTTTTGCAACAATTTAAGAAATTGCAAAAAGAATGGTATGGATTTTCAAGAGATTTAAAAATATTTAGGGCATTTTCAGATAATTTCTAGGGATTGTGAACATTATGTTAAAGATTCCAAAATATTCTAGGATTTACAAATGGATTTACATAGTGTTTCAAAATATTTCAAAATATTAAGAGATTTCACAACGCTTCCGAAAGGAAGGCAAGTAACTTGAGAAGATTTAAAAGGATTGCATAGATTTTTAAAGGACTTCACGTGATTCAAGAAAATTTCAAGCAATATTACAAAATTTCTAATAATTTTAATAAATTTTAGAGGATTTTTAGGGAAACAAAAATATTTAAAAAGATTTCAATGGGAATAAGGATTTCAAGTAATTTCGACGTGTTTAACAAAACTATGAGGCATTTCAAATCATTGTAAGGGATTTCAACCAAATTTATGGGAATTTATAAGCTTTCAAAAAGTATCAAGTGATTGTAAGTGAAGTAACAAAATTGAAAGACTTTAAAAGTATTTGAAATTAGTTTAGGAGATTGTATGTGGAAGCAAAGAAATGTATAGGATATCCTAAAGTTCTTAAATGATTGGAAGGTATTTTAAGAAATTTCGGAAATTTCAAACGTTTCATAAGATTTCAAGAGTGCTAAAACCCTCACTTAATACTAAGGAATAGGGATTTAAAGATAAGCAAATACTTATTTGTACTGTTTGTATAGGGTTAGTGGCTATAATTTAAGTGTTGGAACTTTTGGGGGTATATTCCATCTCAAAGGAAGCAAGTGGGCCATAGATTCCCTTTATTTTTGGTTATTGTGTAGAGTTAGAAGCCAGATATTGTTAATTGAAAATTGAACTTTTGAAAAACTATCATATTTTAAGAATCTTGGTATCAGTTATTATTTATCGGACGAAAATAGAAATTGTTCTTATATTCAAGAAAAAAATGCTCAAAGTTTTGTAGTCGCAGCGCTTAGTGGGCTAGAATCTTAAAAACCCGAACAAAATTTAAAAAACGTTTTGGATTGTATACAAATTTCTTGTGCAGTGTTTTTGGATCGCTGGTCTCAAATTCTTTATCGAATATTTCAAAAACCAAAAAAAAGATCCAATATGTCCCGTTCGAGGGTCAAGTCTGAAATAATTAAAGTAGGAACAAAAGCAATAGTGTATTCAGAACATTTGAGTGCGTAAAATATAATTTTTTTTTGAAAAAACTTTCCCAATTCTTAAAAAAATGATTTTTTAACCAACCCATTGGGTCCGAAATTTGACGACGCCTTTACGACATCGTTATGACATCTTTATGAAAACTTTATAATATCCTATATCCATGTCTTTAACGTGTCTTTCCGATATCGTAAAAACGTCCTATGATCTGACGATGTCTTTACGATATCGTAAAGACCCCTTCAGGACACGGACATAGGACGTCGTAAAATTGTCGCAAAGATGTCGTAACGATGTTATAAAGACATCGCCAAATTTTGTGTCCACTGGGAACTGATTGAGAACAGCGATTGATGAAAAAGCGGTGTTCCACTTTACGGAGAAAGTTATATAGAATTCATGTGCTGTTTTTTGTAGTTTATCATCTAATTTACTTTCAACAATATATAAACAATTATATTAAATTCAATTTTCATTAACAAATACACATTTATACCAAATTTATATCTTTTGTGAAAAATAGGATGCTGAAGGAATAAAGAAAATGGTTCCTACTTAATCTGTCCTTTACAATAGAATTTGTATATCAGTTAAATATTATATATACATAAATAATTCTTATATCAACTCAATATTTTCCTAATAAATTAAAAAATTAATAGTTTATCAATTCATTCCAAAAATAATAAATATTACTTATATCTGCTTAAATTTCTATTAAGATTATGGGTAAGTTACACAAGAAATGTTACAAAAAAATAATTTACACTAAATTCTGATACTTTGTACAATTTTTGGTCATCATATTGGATCCAATATTTTTTTCAAAAGGTTCCAAAACAGATTCAAAATCAGCGACCCAAGAAGCCCACAGAAAAAATTTTCTATTCAAATCAAAAGTTTTGAACTTTTTTGTCGCCACATTGAATCAGACATTTTTTTTTTAAATTTTCGAAAATAATTCGAGATCAGCTACTCAAATAGCTGATATGTACCAAAAATGTCTTTCAAATCGAAACATTTTTTGAGTTTTTTGATCGCCATAATTGATCAGAAATTTTTTTTTCGAAAAAGAATTTGAGATTAGTGATCTGAAAAAAACGATATAAAAATGTCTTCATTCAAATCGAACCGTTTTCGAGTTTTCCTCAGCTCTTTGGGATTCTGGTCCACTGTGGGCTGTGGAGTAACGAAGCGATCCCAAAACTTTGAGATCTTTTATCATCAACATAAGAAAAATCACTGGGTTTTGGTGAAGAACTTGGGGACACTCTAAACACCATATTTACTTATTTACTTAAAAATTCCATGAATGTTAAATTTCAATATTTGCTGCGTTCATATATTTGTGAGGAGTATTTTCCTGGTCCGACCAAGAATAACCGAGGAACAATATGTGGTAATATATTTCAAATTTTGAACAATTCTTTGTATTGGGTAGTTAGTACGCCAAACAATAATAGCCAAATATAAACGAAATCGATGACAGATTTATTTCGTTTGATATGAAATGGCCCTATAATTAAAATACTTAATAAATTAAAAATAAATATTTTTAAATCATTGAGCCCTTTTCAGTACAAAATAACTTGTAATTTTAAGTATGGAAATATTCAGACAATTGTATTTTCTAGTAAGCAATATATTTTATGCATGGGCAGATTAAAAAAGAGGGTAGAGTAGTGAATACAATTGAGGGTAAATAAGATGTAAATGTATTTTTCTTGTATAAATTGACTTTTCCTTCTTATTTAAAGAGAACATCTTTGAATGTAGAGGTGAGAGGTGGAAAAGAGACCGGAGATTAAGGGCAATAATTCTGGAAGTAATTGCTGGGAATTTCTCGAAAGGTGAGATGGTGGGCGAGGGTGGCGAAGGCGTATATGGAAATGTGCAGTAACTAAACACGATTGAATGCGCATCGAATAATAATTAACCGCGTTTCGATCAATTTGCAGTTATCGTTTGAAGGAAGTTCTTATCAGATGGATATTGACTCGATAATTAACTCATTAAGCTATATCCGAGGAACGCCACGCCGCACCGCACCGTTACGTCGAATTAGTCAGAACCTGCTCACACAAATTTATTTGTTCATTCCAACATACTTTCATACGATCATGTTTATCTGAACCCTCTTTCTTACTATATATAGAACATACATGCGTTTAATTTATAAACAACTGTTTATCATTCCTTGGAGTGTGAGCGACTATACCCCACAAGACTTAGTCGCTTATCATGCTCAGGAAAAAAAAGAAAATTGTTCGGAAGGAAAACCTTACAGAAAAAATTATTATTCATAAGCTTTCTAATAATTAAAAAGCAACATCCACGGATGAACTTTTGGTTGTACGTTTGATATTAAAATATTTATTTTTACAATAAGTCAATAAAAATCCAAGCTATAGCCTCACTATTTTAAGAATTCCTATTGAGAATATTAAACCTTGAAGTTACTATGTTTATCGGAATATAATGATACCTTGATGTCTCGCTACTTTTAAGTGTCGCTAGTTTTAACTCCTCAGTACACACGGTTATTTTAAGTTGCGCAGTTCAGGCAACCTCGTATCACGGCCCCTGCACGCTCCCCTCCGCGTCAGTTGCTGACCAGTTAAAAAGAGGCCTGAAGAGCGAGGAGGCCCTTGTTGGTTTAAATTGAGTTCTTGAGCATGACGGCATGGGAATGCAGACAGCTTTTGGAGAAAATATTGTTATCGTAAAACTGATTTTCTCAGTCATGTTCCATTCTTCTGACGAAGAAATTTCAGATCGGGTACTCTAACCTCAAATTTCAGACTTAAGCAATTTAGAACTTCCTTTACATTTAGAATATTTACTCCAAAAAGTCGTATGCAGTTGCAGTTCCATCCGATAATCTTCCTGACGGCTGACATTTCCACCTATCCTAGCATGATACACTCGAAAAATATTATCGTTCAAACCTTTATAATTTACTTTTACGTTTAGAATAGTTTTTGCAAAAAGTTGTCTGCATATGTACTCTTATGTCAAGAACTATGATAACCTTCCTGACATTTAAAAAAATCCTAGCATGACTGCGGGGTGTCATGATAGAAAACTCACTATTCCGCGAAATATTTAAAGGCGGTTTTTGAAACTATTATATTGGTTTTCAGTTAAAAAATGGTACTATTGCAATGCAATTTTATATTTGTTGCGTCGTACGTCAACGAAAACACTTGAAAGACATTTAAAAAAACACTGAAATGCATGGTGCGCAAATGCGTATCAGTGATGCTAACAGAACGCGACTGTCTCAACTGCGTTTTTCCTACACGGAGAAAAAGATATCGCACAATGATATCGCAAAACCTCTAAATTGAAATAAAGCGCAATATGATAACGTACAAGCAGGTTCCGGATCTTTGTAAGATATTATAATGCACTAACATCGCTTGGCCACTACTAGAACCCTCGTATATATAATATAATAAAATAATAATATAATGTAAAATCTTGCAATGTATGATATCATGATTTTACGCTATTATAATACGATACTTACGATATATAGCACAGGAATTACGGTATATATTGCAATTCATGCGATATCATTTTCTCCGTGTAGAAAAGGCTGTAAAGTTTACAAAACAAAGCCGGAAAGACATTCTTTCTACGTGCATTCTATGTACCTCAGAAAAATGCTTCTTTGAATCAAATAAATATTTGTTTGGCCCTATATGAAAGATAGAATATATTACAGTTGCATACTTTATAAATTTATACATTAATCATGTAATTAAATATTTATATTATTTGAGTTTTCCAAAGTTATTAACAATTGAAAACTTAGGACTTTTTCACAATTCGTCATCTTTGTGCCTATGGGGTTTACAAACTATGTTTTTACACAAATTTACATAGAAAAGATTTAATTTAGAAAATATATTTTTTCATAAAAGCACAGTTTCCTGCAAAACTGTATGAATATACTTCTAGTACATGATTCTCAGTTAAATTAAACCAGTATCTAATAACATCTATTATTTGTATAAATATTGATTATACAAATATTCACATTTTAGCCATTCTTCTACCTAAAAGCACCGATTCTTCACATAAAAGTATTATCAGACAGATTCTGTTTAAGCATCATAAACTGTGTGAAAATGCAATCTTTTCCGTGTAAGTTTGTACACGGACATTTTTTTAGAGACCGGTAGATACAGAAATACAACATTTTTGAAAAGAGTTCCAAATTTCAAATTATGTTATTAACTTTTGGAATATTGAAAATGTTGTACAGTTGTTTGGTACTACCGTTTATTTTAGTGACAAGAGGGCTGGAGAAAGTGTTAAAAATATCTTTTGTCGTCTTGGAACGACCCTAAACAATTCCTAATTTTAAATTATTTAGTCTTTTCAGTCTTCAATTGTTCGAATTTGATTGTATGAAATTCGAATTCAACATTTGAATGTTTCAACTGAAAATTTTAAGAATTTTAACGTTTTAAAAAAAAGTTGACTTTTTGAAGATCTTTATGAAGAACTTATTATCATCAATAATACGTATGCACAGTGTCAATTGCATTGAATAGAGAAACCGGGAAATAAAATGGGCAACGATTGATACCTTGCTCTAAATCCATGTTTGAATCGATTCGATCGATGATTCAGCAAACCTGATACGAGAAATCCTGATAATACTTTCACATACTTTGAATGGCTTGAAGCGGCGTAATTAATCCCGCTTTGAACGAGAATGACGTGCAATTCCAAAATGTGCAATAAATTGATCAATTCATTGCAGTTTCTTTTTATTATTCCAATCTCCTTTGATATAGCTTAATTTTTAGTCATAAAATTTAAAACTAATTAGGCACACAGAGAAAAAGATATGGCACAATGATATCGCAAAACCTCTGTATTGAAATAAAGCGCAATATGATAACGTACAAGCAGGCTCCGGAACCTTTTAGGATATTATAATGCACTAACATCGCTTGACCACTACTAGAACCCTCGTATATTTAATAAAATAAAATAATAATATAATGTAAAATCTTGCAATGTACGATATCACGATTTTACGCTATTATAATGTGATAATTACGATACATAGCGCAGGAATTACGGTGTATATTGCAATTCTTGCGATATCATTTTATCAGTGTACTTTTTGGTTAAATTGGGCAAAATTTTAGTTGCGATCACATTTTTTAAAGTTAGAATATATTTAAATCCTCACATTTTTATACAAAACAAAGTAAAAATTATTAAAAATGAGTATTTTTGTTGTTGAAATTATTTTTTTACCATGAAATGATATTTCCTGGAATATGTCTCAGGATACCTAACAAAATTTACAGAATTAAGAATTTCATACGAATGCACTTTTTTCTTTTTTATTAACGCAACTGCATCAAACAAGATTTCCAATGAAGTTTAACATTTGTGAAAAAGCCAAAAATTATTAATCTTAAATTTTCATAATCATGGAAAGTGATAATAAGTTATAAAAAATAAAATTGCGAATGAGCCGGTTTCCCCTTCTCGCTTCGATTTTCCCCATTGAACGGTATTTTATTAGTGATTCTTTCAATTTTTATTAGTACTTACGGTTTTAATTACCACTTGAATGATTGAAATGTTTAATTTTGGATCAAATTGTCACTAATCGAGGACCTTCTTCGACAGAGCACCCTAGTTTATGTTTTCTTTCATCAAATCTTAATTTCATCAAAAAATTAGTTTAAACAACCATATAATTAAAAAAATTGTTTAGAAGTATTATCATTTAAAATTGAACTATTTGTGCATTTAAAGTTGTTAACGTTTTTTTATTTAAAAGTTACTAAATTCTCACGTGTTCAAGAGATGGATTTTCAATATTTTCTAAATATTTACTATGGATTCTCTGTATGTTTATAAAAATATAAATGCGTATGACATGTTTTGTTGAAATTCTTGGAAAAATTAGAAACAGTGAATTTATTTTACAAATAAAATATCTAAATATTACAAAGGTAAAACTTAAGTCATAGATTTGACTCATTTTTCGTTATTTTGTAGTGTTTAGGATTATAAGCAGTTGTGCCATACAATTTTTGAAAATTTATTAAAAATGAAAAATTTAGGATATTTTTAAAATGATTTTTACCGTTATACAAGACATTTATCCTAATAAAAATTTACGGAGAAAACATTTTATTTTAAATAATATTGAAGAGATTATACATTTTTAATTGTTTGCTTAAAAAATCAAGTTGGCATTCAAAAAAACAAGTTGGTACTTTAGCCACAATATATGTCACAGTCTTTAACACAACTGGAACAAATTTGATTGAGGTATGAAAAGGAATAAATGTGAGAGGTAAGAAAACCTGATTTTGAGCGTTATATCTAACGACATTACTTTGACATTAAAATACTGAAAAATTAACTTCTCCTACGGACAAGAAAAGGACTATCAATGCCCTTCAACCGCATTTATAGAAACTAATCTGTGGAAAGTAATATGTACTTTTTCATTAAATTCGGTAAAATTTTATTTGTGATCACAAATTATTATTGCACAAGGTATTGGAGAATGAATCATGCTCGATGAAACCATTTTAATTAAAATGTTATTTTTATCAATACACTGGAACCTATAATTAGAGAACTCACATTTACGATATTTATAGAACTGATGCATGTACTCACGCGCGTATGTTGCGTAATATTGTATGTTCCAATTGAAAATGATTCACATGCCCCTCACTGTTTATGTTTGGATTCCCTAGCTAGAGCAGACTATGTCCGAAATCGCAATTCATTCTAGGTTCCAGTGTACAAGCATTAGTTTTCTTGGGACGGGATATTGTTAATATTTTTATTGTCACACGGAGACAAATAATTTCTTTGGTGAATTTTCTGTAATACAAAGCAATATTACATTCTCAGCATTTACGATTGAGAAAGTATTAGAATTATCCGAAATTTGAAACCACTTTTTGTCAACGGTTCTCCACGGTTTGAGATTGAGACCCTCTGTATTCGTAAATCAAGTGTTGGCAATGGCGTGTCTGCCTGTCCATCCGTTCGTCCGGTCGTAAGCACGATAACTCTCGAAAAAATGAACGGATCAAATCGAGCTTTAGTATAATGTTTTCAGGTCCTAAAAGAAAGGACACGTTCATCAATCAGCCATTTTGGATACAAATTTAAAAAGTTAATGCACTTTAAAAAATGTTGGGAATATATATATATATATATATATATATATTTTTAATGTTGTGTATGGCTGTTCGTAGGGCTTAAGACGATCTCAGGGTACCGCAGCCTGCCCGATCCCTCGGCGACTCTTTTCTATTGTTCAGAGCTGGACTCGGTCTCGAAGCTGGTTACAGGGGACGTTTAACTGGAATATTGTGTATGAACTCTGTTTTGCCCTACCATTGAGGTCGAGTCGAAGGCGCGCACAGTGGGAGGAAATGCACTTTTTTCGTTCAAAAATATCCAGAGCCTTCAAGTTTGGTCCGATTTTGAATTTTTTATTTTAAATTAAAGTTCATTAAATTCTAAAGAGCTTGACGCTCCGAACTTTTGTCTCCTCTATTTCCTTATTAATGATTTTGTTAATAAAGTTGGGCAAAACTGTAATTTTGTACATAATTTTTACACTCTAAGAACTGATCAGGTAAACTTTATATTATCTTAAATGAATATTTATGGACTCATGTAATACAAATAATTGGTTAATTATTCAATTTATTTATTATAAACAAATTTGATTAACAAATTAGCAAATAGTCTTAGTATAGGTACACAAATTAATGTGGGAATGACATCTAATTACAAAACTAATTAAAATTTGATAATAACCATTGTTATAAACAATTCTTGTAGCAAAATATTAAAATTGAATGTTTTATCAAACTTTGACTTCATTTGTAAAAATTTAAATTGTTATATTTGATCAAATAATATTAAATATTTATTATTTTAAGGAATAACTGAAGCCATTCTGGCGTTTAAAAGAAATTATAATTTTAAAAAATAGTTAAAAACTTCTGTAAATCATAAAAAAGTAACCCGTGCGTTTCGTTGATAATTAGACTCCAAACGTGTTTAATTTTGTATAAATATATTTAGTATAAATAGGATACAAATTTCTTTAACTAACGTACATTACTGTGCATTGCATTTGCCCAAACATTTTAACACGGCCACGCGCCTTCGAATCGACCACCATGGTAGGTCGCAACAGAGTTCATACACTATATTCCATTTAAATGTTCCCTGTAACATAATGCAGAAGCTGCCGGTTGAGAGCCGACCAGCTTCGAGACCGAGTCCAGCGCTGAACAATAGAAAAGGGTCGCCGAGGGATCGGACAGGCAGCGGTACCCTGAGATTGGCTTAAGCCGAAAATAAATATACATTCACAAATGTCTGTCAAAAATCGAGCGCGTACAGCGAACGTTACGATGAGAATATATACCTTAAAGCCTATGGAGCTTTGAGCAACTTAATCTTGAACTATACTCGCTAAATCTGATTTAGTTGGAATGTAACTAATTCAATCAGTACACCCAATTTTGACTGAAAAATTAGTTACTTTCAAGGTTTTGACTAATGAATTAGTCAACGGGCCACTGTTTGTACCTTGCCAATTGAATTAGTCAAAAAATGACTAATTTTTATTAGTCATTTCTGAGAACTATCAATTTATTAGTGAATTTCTCAAAATAAAAACTGTCAAGTCGTTAACGCAGAAAAAGAGATTATTTTGTTACTTAAACATATTTTCAAGAATAGGAGAGTGGATTTCAAAGAAGACACTGGCTATCACGGAAATTCACGAGAAGTACCCTGGACTTTTCGATTAAAACGGAGAAATAGTGAGCTTATAATAAATATATACATAATTAAAAGGTTTTCATAAGGAGAACCGCAGGATTTCGCCGGGAGCGGGTGCTAATCTAAAAAACTGCACCCGATCCCAGCGAAATAGTGGTAAAACTTCAGCCACAACCACGTCTCACGACCGTGAGTTAGATGGTTACAGTCTGTAACGGAATCAATACGACGGTCCTGTAAAAGTCTCGTGCACCCTGAGGACACGGAGCGACACAAGGACGACCGCCTTCTGAATTTTTTCCGCGAGTGTTTTAGCATATTGTGCACACGCAGGGATGCTTTTCAGGCTACTAATCAGTGAAAGCTTGATACCTCCAAGAGCGCCGATGATAAGGACGATTAGTTTGACAGAATTTTCCTGGTACAATCATCGTAACTCCCTTATGAGGTCCATATACCTCTCTTTCCTTTCATTCTCCTTGGCTATGATGTTTTTGTTAGCTGGCGCCGAAAATTCGATAACGAACATCGCTCACTTCTCGAAGTCAAGAAGAGCGATGTCAGGCCTCGAGTGTGCAACAGAAACAGTTGTCGAGAATATAAAGTTCCAGTATATGCGGTACTTCCCATTCTCGACAATTGACTCGATTTCCCTAAGAGAATTTAGAGAAGCGATATTAAGTATCCGTCGGAATCGCGAAGTGCTAGAGATATGGGTAATAATGTGAGGCAAAAGAAGAGTGGGCTCCTGGTGTCGCCCTGAAAGACACCTCTCTGAAAGGTGACCTTGTTGTCACACGATTTTTTCCAGATGATATAGTAAATCTGGTTTTCCAAAGCGACATCAATCTCTCTATGCACCTCACGATTTGCGGACGAACCTTTAAGCTTTCCAAAAGACACATGATAAGTCAATGGGAAGTCGAATCGAAAGCTTTCCGGTAATCAATCCAGGCCATCGATAGGTCACGCTGGTAGTATGCTGCATCTTTGCAGACACATCTATCGAGGAGCAGGTTCTCCCAACATCCTGCTTTGCCTTTCTTTGAGCCTCGTTGTTCATACATTTCTTGCCAGACAGGTTCAATTGCCCGAACAATCCTATTATTTAGGATAGCTGTGAATATCTTATACAGTGTGTTCAAATAAGTGATTGGCCTGTAATTCTTCGGGTCAGCTAAGTTGCATATTTTCGGCAGGAGTATTGTGCGCCCTTTCACCAACCACTCCGGAATTGGTTCTTCCGACCTCAAATATGAGGTGAAAATACGGGCCAAATGCTAATGGGTTGAAGGAAACTTCTTCCACCAGAAGGTCTTGATACCAGTTGGCCCCGGGCCAGAATAGTTCTTCATACCTCTTAATACTTCTTTTACGCCCTCGGTAGTGATGGGTGGGCATTCTTCATCAGGTGTTATGAGGCCATTACACAGCTCCTTGAAGCTATTTATGTTATTTAGGTCTTCGTCCAGTCTATGCTGCACTTCGTAGACATCTTTCCAAAATACTTCGACCACCTCTGGTTTGGGCGGGTGGTCGACAGTAACTGGAGGGTCTTGGTAGAGTCGAGATGGGTGAGAGAGAAACTGTTGATTTTCTCTGACCCACCTCTCTCTCTCTTTCTCTTCGCTCTAGACTTCTTTTAGCGTCAGATAGTACCCGTATTCTCTCAACAATATGCTGAACTTTGAAACCTTGGCGGTAAAATTCCTGCCAGATGTGATGTAGGCAACCATACACTGAATGCGGGACGCGTACTGTCTTGTCCAGCTTATCTTTATGGCGAGTTGATTCATTCGTCTTTTGGTCTTATGATCAACTGTTGGTTTTGTTTTACGGTTCTCATCGGCCAAAGCTCATGTTGCATTATACAGACAACAATTGATAGTCCAGAGTTCGGATTCTTCGTAAAAATATCCACGAAGCTCGTCATTCATTTCAGCCAGATCTTTAGGCTTGAGAGAAACCTTGGTGTTGATGTTTCTCCGGCTCGTAAAGCATCGCTCTTCATCTATTGGATGCCTGCCCGCGGTTGGTCTTATTGTCGCCTCTCTTTCTCTGTTGCTGGCTTGTTCTGGCTGTGGTAGAGTAGGCGTTCCGCTTACATAGCCCCTTTCTTGGAGTACTTCGGCATGATTTCGCAGACGTTGATGCGAAAAGTGCGATTGCTCCGGGTGTTTCTTGCACCACAGAGCATGCAGTCATGCCATGTAACCCCGTTCAGGGGCCACACTCGCATCGTAGCACTCTAGCAAGTCGCAATTAAGTTGCTCTGTCCACCTAAAGGTCCCGAAATTCCGCCGATCCATTGCATTGAATCTATCTTCATTGGCTCCCCCAGCTCTAGAGTGGTCGGCATTATTGGCCGACCCATTATCGGGAGCCTTGCGTGTTCTGTGGTTTTAAATCGCACTTACTACAACTATGTTTGGTGTTGCCATTGTTCTTCCCACGAGAAGCTATGGAAAGGGGTTCGTCTATCCTTGTAGAGCCCCGCATGCAACAATATCCCAGAGTCACCGTTTTAGACACCTCACTCAGGTGCCATTCAGCTTTTGGCACGGGTTTCACACCTCCGCTTGGGGTTAATTCCTTCGGGACCACCCCTGGACTATTGTCCGCGACTGACTATTCATTTTTGAAACCATATTTTCAACAGAAACCCTTGGTACAGGGACCCTCTATCCGCAACCCGAGGACGCGTTCGGTGGCTTTG
>NC_046658.1:59257680-59282068 GCF_010883055.1 Belonocnema kinseyi | reverse complement strand
TTGTGCAACTAAGCATGAATGAACAGGCGCATTGTCGTGATGATAAAGCGGTTTTTTCTTCTTCAAATGCGGTCGTTTTTCGGCGATTTTGATTTTCAATCGATCCAATAATGATGAATAGTATGCTCAGGTTATGGTTTTACCTTTTTCAAGATTGTCCACGAATATTATGCCATGTGCATCCCAAATACGAAGGCCATAACCTGTTTTGCCTGTTGCGTTGACTCAGTAGTGTAGTAGTGGATCCAGGTTTCATCCGTGGTTATGAATCGGCGCAAAAACTCGGTCGACTTACGCGAAAATAATGCCAAATTCTGCTGGGAAGTTGTCACACGAATTCGTTTTTGGTCCACTGTGAGCAAACGCGGCACCCATCGCTCGCAGAGCTTCTTCATGTCCAAAACTGAATGCGCGATATTCCCCACTCGTTCCAATGATATGCCTACAGCATTAGCTACCTCTCTCAATTTCACTTTGGGATCATTCAACATCATATCATGGATTTTTTCGACATTTTCTGGTGTAGTGACCTCTTTTGGGCGCCCAGATCGTTCAGCATCAACTTTGCTCGTACGGCCATAACGAAACTTGGTAAATCACTTATGAATCGTTCCAATCGACGGTGCAGAGTCCGGGTAATACTTATCCAGCTTGGCCTTGGTTTTGGATATCGTTTTCTTGCGAAGATAGTAGTGTTTGATCAAAACTCGAAACTCAGATTTTTCCATATTAAAAAATACTCGGAGGTTAGTCGCTTCTCAGTGCTGTAACTTGTAAATGCGTAAACATAAATGGCTGAAGTTTTGACAGGCGTCATTTGAAGGATCCAGCTCGACTTAAATGGTTCACATTAGTGAATACTAATGCCATCTCTTAGAATTTTTAGGTACTTATCAGACTGCCTAGTATATATATATATATATATATATAGAGCTTCTGAGAAACCAAATTGTACCAAGAATAAGGGAGATTCCAGGCGATAATTTTCAAAATATTTGGTTCCAGCAGGACGGAGCAGCGGCTTATTACGGTAGGGAGGTTCGAGCATATTTGGATACTCAGTTCTCTTAAAGGTGGATTGGAAGAAGGGGTAAAATCAAGTGGCCTGCTAGATCTCCTGATCTGACGCCTCTCGACTATTTTCGTTGGGGTTTTTCGAAGAGCAAAGTATACTCAACGCAACCGCAAAGTTTAGACGAATTGCAGAATCGGATTCTGCAACAGGCTACTTTGATTGATAGGGAGATGATTCGTAATGCTGTAAATCATTTTTATAATCGCATAGCTTTTGCTCAAAAAGCTCAAGGTTTTCAGTTCGAACATCTTCATTGCAGCGTGAGAGGCAAGGGGACTCACGCTAATCAAGTACCCCAAAGGGAACAGAATTTACTACGTCCACGTCGTTGTTCCTGGGTAATGCTAAACGTAAACGTAAACTGCTTGGAAAAAACCTTGAAAAAACCGTGAAGATCATCACCAAGATCAATACAGAGCTCACCAATGAGTTTCTCGTTGAAATTTACTTCAGGAATTACAATGACCTCTTGGAAAACTTTGTTAATTTCAAATAACCTCAAATTGACCTTAAATGTTACAATTGACCTATGACTTGGGTACGTACCTGAACGTATAATTTTCCTCTCTATCGATTGCTGATGTAAAAAAGGGAGTTTCCATTTAAAGAAACAAAGTTGACCTTTAAAAAGCCATGAAGGTCGACTTCAAGGTCAAAATGAAGGTCACCTTTGAATTCCTCGTTGAAATTTACTTTAGAAATCACCTTCACTTTTTTGAAAAATATTTTACCTGAGGGAATATCCAACCGTCCGCGTTATGGATATGCGCGTCTCTCCGAAAACGTCTTATTTTTGGCTAATCAATTAGTAAATGTTGACTCACCAATTAGTAGATTTTTGACTAATGTTTGTCTAGTTATTGTTTTTGTCTAGCGTTTGACTAATTGAATTGGTTCGACGAAAGTAACCAATTCAATTAGTTACCTTTGACCAATTATCAGTTACTGAGTTCTTGCTTCTAAAATTAGTCAAATTTGACTACTAATTAGTTTAATTTAACTAATTGAGATTTATCGAGTTGGGCGCGCTAAAACTTGCAACCAAAGCGAGCCGCGTGCGATGTCCCAAATTTTCTCCATGAGCACAGTTATACTAAATATATATTGTGATGATCTAGGTATGTTACCTGGTACCTACCACAATGCTTTCTCTTTTTCAACATCAGCACTGAATGCTTGCAATATTTTGAGAATTTTTGTTTATCTCGTGAAAATAAAAATAAATTTTACTATTATATTTATATCACCTTATAATTATTTTTATTATTTCATTATGCTGTTGAATAAATTCTAGATTTCAATTTTTGTACTTCAATTTAAACAATTCAAATTTGTTAAACAATGGTGGTATTTTTGTATAGGTAAATGTAATGTTTGTTTAGATAAATCTATTACTTTGCATTCAAGAAATTTTTGTAGGACGTATTCAGTACGATCGTTTCTTTGAATAAAGTAATTTCTCTTTGAATATTCTTTTTTCTTAGTGCAGGACAAGCCACCGGCTTTTCAATGTTATTTCTGTTATTTAAACAAAAAATTAGATCGAATCAAAGTTACAAACACATTTTTTTAAGGGCTAAAATGATCCAATTTTAAATTATGAATACTTTTATGGTTTTTATGGGGTTAATACCCAATTATTTATAATACACACACTTATAATGTTTTCAATAACATTGTATATAGATTTCATCTATTAATGTCTCATTAAAATGTCTATTCTCGACTTGTGTGCTTGATATATAATTCCCATTTCTAAAAGCACATAATCAGCCGTATGTATAATACAAGAGCTATCAGTATATTTGTCATATAAGTTGATCATTGGTCAGTTTTAATTACTCTCAGTGGCTTAAACCGACCACTAGCATATTGCTCGTTTGTGTATCAACGTCATTGTATCAAGAATCACTAATCGTACAAAATTGCTTTACTTTGCTTTATTTTTTTTCTCAAATTATCCCTATAAAGGCAATGAAATATGATTCAGCTTCCACTGAGAAAAAGATTACTTGAATCAAAGAAAGAACTTCATTTATAGAATTACCTGATTTGTTCCTGACTAATTTTTAATTTTCCTTGATCATTAATATTTGAAGACCAAAATTTAAATCATGTACAATTTTTAATATAAATTCCTTTATATACAAAATAAAACAGTAAATAATTTCTAAGTCAAAAAGTGACAAATGAATTTGTCACTTTTAGTCACATTTTCATTATTAATTTTAATTATAAAATTTATCACTAATAATTATAATTAATAAAAATATTCAAATTTTAACCAAATTGTTGATTTTTCAAACAAAATAATGAATTTTTCAACGAAATATGTAATATTTGATATTTCAACCTAAAAAGACGTATTTTCAGCTACTCGAATTCTTTAGCAAAATAGATTTATTTTCAATAAAACAGTTGCAAAATAATGACTAAAGGTATAGGTCTTGTAGTTTTTGTGTACTGGCCGTAGTTTATATTTATTGTGATGTTCGTAAAACATATTTCGTCCGTCGACGCCGGACTTCATCAGTTTGAAAGAATTAAAAAACCATCTGATAATAATAATTTTATACAATAACAAAAAGAATATTAAATATTATTATATTGCTATATAAAATAATTTTTACCATAAGGAAAGTGATAGAACGCAGATTTAACAGTAGTAGTATATATCGTTCTTTGTAGATGACTAAGAGAATTCGAAATATTTAAAACGCACCACTTCGAAGATTATTGAGTTTTTCATAAGAATAATGTTATTTAAAACAGTTCTCTCCATGGTCAACGGATTGTTTATTTTTATATATTTCAGTTTGTTAGCCAACACTAATAGACACTTCCGAGACCATGGATTTTGTCACATCAAGGTTTGAATAATAGTACGGTACATTCGGTGTGTGACGTCATACATGAAGTTGTTATAATGACATTATGATTACTATATTTCTTCTTCTTAATTTGTTGGATGTAAGAGATATAATATATTATTAGATATTATTCAGTGAATTTATAAACGAGAAGCTTACTGTTTTACATTAAATTAAAATTGATCCTAGGTGTAACCTTTTGCTTAAAACATAACTAAATAACGGAATAATAACCGTAGACGGCACACTGGTGCAAAAATTGCACCGGAAAAATGATCAGTTTGCTGGCATTTGCGCTGGCACAGCTGCAGCGGCTTATCTCTACAAGATTAAATATATATGTGAAATATGCGTAAAATATGCTGGATGTTTATTATATGGTCAATATGTTAAGTAATTAGTATTGACATTGCATCCATTGAATCAATGAAATTATTGAAAATCTTGTAAAATCCTTTGGAGTCTTTAAAAATATCTTAAACTCTTATAAGTCCTGTTTAATTGTTTAACGTCCTCTGAAATTCTAAGACATTCCTTACGTCACATGCAATTTTTGTCAAATTCTGTAAAATCAATAAAATCCTGGCAAATTCGTTAAAATTGTTTAAATATTTTTAAAATGCCTTGGAATCTTTTGAACTATTTCCTAAAACCTTATATCTTCTATATAATCGTTACATACATTACGAAATTCTGGTAAATGTTTTGAAACCCAACAACATTGTTTTAAATCATTCAAATCCTTGGAAATTCCCTTAAAATGCTTTTATTACAAAATTTTAATCGCTTAAACCTTTTTAAAGCTCTTTAGAATTCTTCGGAAGCTTTAAGAATACTCAAAAATCATTAAAATCGTGTTGATTACCTTTTAGTTATAGAAATATGTTGAATGTTTATTAAAATCTGTTTAAATACCCTAAACTATTTCAAATTCTTTTCAACCCCGTGAAGCTTTTAACAGCTCTTGAAAATACAATGCAATGTTTAAAATTACCCTAAAATATTTAAAATACTGTGAAATTCCTTTAAAAACTTAAAATCTGTTGGAAATGTCTTGGGATATTTTAAAATAGATACCCTAGAAGATTAAAAAAAATTCAAGGAATTCAATGTGTTGATTTATTATAAGAATTAAAGTAGTATTTTCATTTTAAAAACTCGCTATAATATCTTCATTTAAAAAAAGTGACTTAAACGTTTTTGATGGAAAAAAAGTTACTGGAAATGACTGTGTCTATCTTGTATTATTAAATTTTGAATGTATGTCTGCAATTCAAAACTGTTTAATCGCTGTAAGGGTTTAGATTAGAAATAAAATGATAAATTAGTTTACAATTTTCAAAATTATATGGTTTTGATCAGTTTATTTTTAAACCATGCTTAATTTTGAAGACCTTCGACTTGCAATTATACGATTAGGATGTTTCCAATATGAAATCGATAACATTTAAAAGTTGTACAATTAATAATTTAAAAAGATTGTTCAATTTTAAAACTGTTTAATTAAAAATTTAAAACACTTTCGAATTACAATTGTTCCATTTTAAATGATTTACTTTTCCATCCTGTCTTGAATACTTAAAATTTCGAGTTGTTTGGTTTTAAGGACTTGAATCTAAACATTTTAATCAATTAGCCAGGAAATGAATTTTATTTTCTTGAAAACTGTATTTGTATCTAATTATTATAAAGGAGCAATAATTATAAAAATGTAAATTATAAAAAGTCAGCTGTCTTTGTATGGTATAAAAAACCTCAAAAAAATGTTTTGAAATTTAAGTAATATTTGACTGGAATATTTTGAAAAGTATAGCTTGAAATTCTGACTAAATGACATGCCATTTTAAAACCCGAATTCTCTATCTTCCCTGATGATAATTTAATAAAAGCTTTAAGCAAAAAATTGAATTTCATGTGACTTTTTCAATTATGGGAAAATCTAATTTTATAAATAAAAGTGTGACATTAAATTACATGAAATCAACCTGTAAATCGAGAAAGTACTAATTGTTTTTCATTTATTTATCAATTCTTCATTGATTGTTTCAGGAAATGAAACCTTTTGGCGGGTGATTATCAGACAAAAATAAATTGTAATCAAACTAAATTACGTACCTTGTTTTAAATTATGTAGAACATTCGAAATTATGCGTTTGACGTTTCGTATTTAGGGGGATTATAATAAAAGTATAAATGCAATGCTTTTAACAAGAATGTCATCAGAAAGGAATTAGGACAGAGCGTGGGCATCGAACGTTATCGTTTTTCGATTAATGCTTCAAAAAGCTTGATGGAAATTTACTTTCTATGAAGTACGTGTTAAATTTTCTTTTGAAATTAGGTTTGCATAAACTGTTAAAGCTGAAACATATTAAAATTTTTTTAGATGCGCCTGGGTTATACACGTTAATCTTCTCTCCAATCATAATATCATCCATTTATTTGATATATTGAAATCATAGAATAGTATTAATATAATTCCCTGGTGGATTTATAATTAATCGTATTTTCTATTTTTTGATGCATTACAACAAATTACAATTAATTTATAATTATAATTATAACTCATATTATATATCAAAACTATAATAATATAATATTCTGCAAATAATAAATGTACATACCTTAACCAGCCATATCTATACACGTGTCAGTAAAAAAATCTAAAATAATTGCTATACCTTTTATTTTTTTCTTCAAATATAAAATGATATTTTTTATGTTATTTTTAAAGTAACTTTAATATGATGAGAGATTTACGATTATATCGATTCTGATTATAAAGACAGAGTTCAAGAGTTTAAAAGAATTTGAAGAGTTCTAAGAAATCCAAATGGGACTTGAAAGAAGTCCAAATAATTTAATAGATTCAAAGGTAAAAGTAGTTGAATAAAAATTAATTAAAAATTCGAAGCGATGTTATTAATTCTAGTGATTTTAAAAAAAGAAAAAATTTTTGTTTACGAAAACAATGAAGAATATATCAAAAGTGTTTATTTAACCAATTATATTTTTCGGCGTAATATATTTCGTATCCCTTCGACCTTTCGTACAAAAAGGATGCGAAAAAATGAAATCTTTCCACCGGAAAAAATAGCGGCCAGTTATTAAAATCGCATTTAACCCTTAAGATACATTAGGTATTATTATTGACATTACTGAAATATAATAATAATGATTAGAAATAAAAAAATTAAGTAATGAAATAATATCAAATTAAATAATTTTTTTTTCTTCAAACTTTTACTCAGGTGAATCCGGTTTTTCATCATAGCCACGGACTAAGTCAAGTGAATAATGAGATAAGGATTTTATAAGCTCATATAATACGATATTGAAAATCTCTTGCAATGATGTTGTAGGTTCAAAATTACGAGCATGGTGTAGTTTGGAGTTCGTCTTTTACCGCTATTATACTTAACCCTTTAACGTCACATGGACACTTTTCGGATGTACCTTCGTCGAGCTTATTTTTCATCATGAAAAAGCTGAGCGAAAAAATCTTGAGATACTTTACCTACTATTTTCGAGGTCGCTTTTCCAATCCAAATTGTGTAAAAAATGCATTTTTAAACATTTTTTGCAAAACAAAGTAAAAAAACGCAACATTTGTAGTCTATTTTTTTTAATACATATTTTGACCGTCTTATCGTTATATTTTTCGAATATAGATCATGCTAATCGCGTCCATGATTGTTGTACTTTCGAACCATGTGATGTTTTTTTTACTACTGTGGTTTATATTTGCAAAAACGTGGCCGAAGCCATAACATATTTTTGCAAATTTTGCTATACCCTAAATCTTCGATTAGAGCGTGCTCTGTACAACCAAAATGCAAGATATACAAGATTTTTGACATTTTTTTGGATGCTGATTACGAATTTGTTATTATTTTTTTCAAAAATTAGTTTATTTAAACAATTTGTTTAAGCAAATTTTTCCAAAAAATCGAATTTTTGCAAAATTGCGATCAGAATTGTAATCTACGGAAAAAATAGGTATAAAACATGCATAATCGATATCCATTGTTTTAATAATTATACCAAATTAATAACAAAAAACGAAATATTCTACTTTTATATTTAATATGCATGTTACACATGGTTTCCAAGGTTTTTGCGGTCAGTGATCACGAATTTCATATTATTTTATGCGAAAAATCTTTTTTAGACAATTTGTTTAAACAAATTTGAAAAAAATTAAATTTTTTCAAGGTTGATGCCAGACTTATAAATTTTATGGAAGGAAGTGTGTAAAATGTTTAGGTTTATTATTTGGTATATTTTCCCTAGGTTTTTGGTTGTAAATACGTGTCATAATATAGCATATTAACATGCTCTGTCATCGTTAAACTCAAACGATAATTCCCGGTTCTCACCCCGAAGAAGGTGCATGTTTTTGAGAATCCTTGTCTTTTTTTTAAAAATAATTTTAGAGGTTTTTTTTTACATTTTCGCTTTTTTCGCTTTATCCGATGGGGACCCAATGGGGTCTTTACGTGTACTTTGTAGAGGCTCCATTCGGTTCCTTCGGTCTGTCAGGGATAACATCCTTCTCCTGAAATGATTCTAGGAATCCAAAATCTCATTTTTTCTTAGACCTATTTATTTATGTTTCAGGAAATTATATGGTCAAGTCAAAATGGTAGCCGATAGGTATTTTCTGTAGTTCTTTGCATGAATTACAATTGTGACAACGATTTCGAAACATTTTGCTTTATTTTTCAAAATTTTTCAAAATAAATTGTTCAAAAAAGATTTTCCGCATAAAATAATAAGAAATTTGTGATCACTGACCGCAAAAGCCTTGGAAACCATGCGTATCATTCATATTAAATATAAAAGTAGAATATTTCGTTTTTTGTTATCAATTTTGTATAATTATTTAAACAATGGATATCGATTATACATGTTTTATACGTATTTTTTCCCTAAATTAGAATTCTGATTGCAATTTTGCAACAATTCGATTTTTTGGAAAAATTTGCTTAAACAAATTGTTTAAACAAACTAATTTTTGAAAAAAATAATAACAAATTCGTAATCAGCATCCAAAAAAATGTCGAAAATCATGTATATCTTGCATGTTGGTTCTACAGAGCACGTTCTAATCAAAGATTTGGGGTATAGCAAAATTTGCAAAAATATGTTATTGCTTCAACCACGTTTTTGAAAATATAAACCTAGAAAAAAGGAGTTTAGGTATCTCAAGAATTGTTCGCTCATTTTTTTCATGGTGAAAAATAAGCTAGAATAAGGTACATGCGAAAAGTGTCCATGTGACGTTAAAGGGTTAAACAGCGGCCGCGAGCGTTGGAGGTGAAAACAGTAATATAATAATATAATAATAAAATAATTATTATTTCTATTTCTATCAGCAGTATCGCTCAAAATATAAAATTAATCAAAATTAAAACAAACTTCTCATTAAAAAGGTAAATAAATGAGAATTTAGCTTATCGTTTAAAAAATCATGAGAGTGTTGTTGCTAAGGCTTATGCTCTTCCTAAAGTTCACAAACCTGACCTAAAATTGAGATTAATTGTGTCTTCCATAGGATCACTCACCTACAATTTAGCCAAATTTTTATCAAAATTTGTAAAACCTGTTTCTGGTACGACTCACTCTTTTGTTAAAGACAGTTGGGATTTTATAGATAAAATTAAGAATATTCATGTACCCATTACCCACTCATTATTATCTTTAGATGTGGTTTCTATGTTCGATAACATTCCGTTAGATTTACTTCTGATTGTATAGAAGAAAAATTACAAGTTTATAAAAATTTAACAAAAATATTTAATCCTGAAATTTTAATAGCTGTTAGAACAGTATTTAATAATACTGTTTTCTGTTTCAACCAAAAGTTTTATAAAAAAATATCAGGTTGTCCTATGGTTTCTCCTCTATCTCCAGTTGCTTCCAATCTTGTTTTAGAGGATTTAGAAAATAGTGCATTATCGAAATTAAATTTAAACCATTTTTCTATAAAAGGTACGTGGATGACATATTCACTATAGTTCCCACTGACAAAATTCAAAAAATTAATTAACACATTCAATAGTATAGAAGAATCCTTACAATTTACTTTTGAATTAGAAAATAATAACACCTTAAATTATTTGGATATATCAATCAAAAAAGCTGAAAATGGAAGTTTAATTACCAATTGGTACAAAAAACCTTCATGGTCAGGGCAATATTTAAATTATAATTTACACCATAAATTTAAACAAAAACTTGGATTAATAAAAGGACTATTAGATAGATGCATAAAACTAAGCGATTTCAATTTTGGAGAAGAAAATTTAAAAGAATTAAAAATTACATTACAACAAAATAATTAACCATTACCTTTAATAGAAAGTGTGATCAAAGAAAGAATAAACGAGATTTACAATAATACCAATAAACAAAATAAATGGTTCGATAATTTAAAAAAAAACAGATTTACATGTTTCGTTTCCATATATACAAGGTTTATCAGAGAGATCAAAAAGTGCTTTGAAAAAATTCAACATTAATGTATATTTTAGAACCAATCACGAATTGAAAAATTGTTTTATCAATAAGAAAGATTCTGAAAAAATTAAAAGCTTGTCAAACGAAATTTATTTAATAAAATACAAAGGTTGCAAAAAATTTTATATTGGTGAAACAGGTAGAAGGTTAAAAACAAGAATAGCTGAACATAAAAGAGATTGCAGAATTGGCAATTTGAACACAGGTTTGTCACAACGCTCGTGGAATTTTGATCACCTTTTTGATCTTGACTTTGATAATATAAAGATTTTAGCAAATAAAAAAGCAACACTCACAAACGTAGAATTTTAGAATCAATTTTCATTAATAAATATAAGAATTGTTCCATTAATTTAAAAACAGAAATACTTCATGTAACTCAACATTACCATAATATAATAAATTGAATAGTAAATTTCTAAATTACCTTGGCGCGCTCTTTTCGCTAAAGTGGAATTAGGCCCTCTATATTGAAAACTCTGTACTAAATATTTAACGTAACCCAAGTTTAGTTTCCTGTCACCATTACCTGCTTGTCCGTCGTGTGCACGGTGATCAAAATTCGATTTAAATAAAAAGTTCGAACACTCCACATTTTTCTGCAATTTGTGTTGATCTGGCACCTATAGATTGCAAAAGTATTAAATTTAAAAAAATTCGCTGGCCACTTTTGGAATAATCGACAAAATAAGGCGTTACAGTAGAGGTAGGGGAACCCAATATGGGACTACTATACATGAGTAGCTGAATCATTTTACCATGAACGAATTTTTCGACGTATGCGGGCTCATTATATAGCTGCGCATTTAGTTTATTCGTTATAAAATTATTATACATGTATAATACATATTTTCTAAAACGATAATGTCATTTTTCTACTACTACATTGTACTTGATAGCTAGCTATTCCCAAATTATTAAATACATATTAGAGACATATTTAAACGTGAAATAAAATGAAACGTATACATAGATTTACGACTTCACGATATAGAAAATGGTAATTTTTGCAATTTATCGAAAAAAATGTCAATGTGTTTGAAATTAAATTATGAGTTATATTTATAAGATAATTAATGCTACTTATATCATATTATTTTCATGTGTGTTGACTATTAATAGACATATCATACTATTTTCATATGTGATGGCTATTAATAGTCATCACATATGAAAATAATATAAGTAGCATTAATTATCTTATAAATATAACTCATAATATAATTTCAAATACAGTGACATTTTATTTCTTCATTTTATTTATTTACATATGTCTCTAATATGTATTTAATAATTTGGCAATAGATAGCTATATCAAGTACAATGTAGTAGTAGAAAAATGACATTATCGTATTAGAAAATATGTATTATACATGTATAATAATTTTATAACGAATAAACTAAATGCGCAGCTATATAATGAGCCCTCACACGTCGAAAAGTTTGTTCATGGTAAAAAGATTCAGCTGCTTGTGTATCGTAGTCTCACATTGGGTTCCCCTCCATCTAATGTAACGCCTTATTTAGTCTATTATGCCAAAGGTCGCCAGCGAATTTTTTTAAATTTCATATTTTTGCACTCTATAGTTACCAGATCAACACAAATTGCAGAAAAATGTGGAGCGTTCGAAATTTTCATTTAAATCGAATTTTGATCACCGTGTGTGACTATCGTTGGTTCGCTCAAGTGTTTTAAAATGTAACCTTAACTATTGGGAGCCTCTTTTCTTTTTTTTTGAGGTTTTTCCTAATTAAAAAATTCTGTGTTTCGGAAATTATTTCAAACCGTATAATTTGTTTATAATTTTGTTAAATAAATGATTTTTTGATTTCCCAGTTATTAAAAAACTGTTTTTAAATAAAAATAAAACCAAATAATTCCCTCTAAAAAGGAGATTTTTTAATAATATAATAATAATAATCAGACTAGAAATAAAAGCTTGGGGCGTAAATTTTAAAATATCTTTGTCATATTAATGTAATGTTCAATATTTAGTGCATTTTAGTAAAAGCTTCTTTAAGAAAATTGTTAATTATATTTTATTTCCTGCTTTACAGTTTGGAAATTGCTATATAAAATTGTGAAAATGAAAAATATTTAACTGTAGTAAAGTTAAGATTACTACGCGCTTTTTTTCAAAATTAAAACATTTCTCATAACGAAAACTAAATTGCAAATTAAATGTTTTGAGGGAAAATTCTCAACATCGATTGAAAATTCCACAATTTTTAAAATGGAAGTGTCAGATGGTAATTTCCAAGCCCAAATAAATTTTTGTGTGATGATTTATGAAATATTGTAAAGTATAGAAATTGTCTTCTTTTTATGCCCTTATTATTACCCTGTGATAATAAAATATTTACCTGTGCTGGATAATGGGGTTTCTACCCTTCACACTGTTCGTGAAATTTTTGATGACTAATTAGGAGCATTCTTGGATCTTTTATATTGATTAAGAAAAGGTTTTCTGGTAATTAGAGAAATCTCCGCCTGCGATGAAAATAAAAAGTAATCTTATTATTTATATAACGATGATGAATAGCCAATCTTCTCTTAAACTTATTAATAATATACTTGAATCGAATAAAGTCTTTTTAAATTAAATTTATCGATATTCAAAATTTATTTTACAAAATCTGTTTGGAATTTTTATGCTGTTCCATTTTTTGTAAAAGTATATAATAAATTTAGGAAAACTATGGTTCCGTTTTATGGATGATGGAAAATTCTGATCTGAAAAATGTCACCCAGTTTTTAATTTTTGGGGTGAGAAATCATCCCTAACTTGATTCCCGTAGATACGAAAGCAAATTCGACTATATAGTTGATAAAGTTAATACATATTCAACAAAGTAATAATTCTAACCGTTAGGAGTCATCACTAGGTAAAATTTTTTGATGTTCAGAAACCTCGATCCAACTCCTAAAACCCACCTCTAATGACAAACGATTTTTCGAATTGGGAAAGTTGAAAAAAACACCCAGAAGTTAATACTTTATTCGGGACTTAACATCCTGAAAAATTCACCTTTTTCTTCTCTCAAATAACGGCGGTTGCCAAAAACTTCGCTCGCAAAGTTTTTAGGGATGACAAAACCCACCTCCAATTATTAAGTTTCGGAAAAAACAAAAGAATAAAACAAGTAGGAAGTTAATAATTTTATGGTTGTTTTAGAGCCTATAACATTCATAAAAATAATCCCCTGAAGAATTATTCTAGTGAGATATCTCGTGACAACCCCTAAAACCAACCCCTAATGATTACCAGTTTCTCGAATTTCGGATAATCGAGAAAAATGCCCAGAAGTGAAAACATTCTTAGGGACTTTACGTCCGGAATAATTCTTCTTTTTGCTCCCCCAAAAAATAGTGGTGGCCAAACACCTCGCTCGGATACCCAAAACCCAACCCTAATTAATAAGTTCTGAAAACTAAGAAAAACGACAAGTCAGTAGGATGCTAATAACTTTATATTTATTTTGGAGTCTATAAAATTTATAAAAATAATCTCCCGAAGAATGATGGTGGTGAGAAACATCGAGATAATGCCTACAACCCACCCCTAATGTTACCCGTTTTTTTTATTCGGAAAATCGTCAATATTAAGGGTTGGGTTTTAGTGGTTGAAGTGTTGTTTTTAACATCAACAAATTTCGTCTGGCGGTGATTCCTTATGGTTAGACATATTAGTTTGTTGAATATGTATTAACTTAGTCAACTTTGCAGCCGCACCTACGGAAATCACGTTAGGGATGGTTTCTCATCCCACATATTAAAAAGTTTGCGATATTTTTAAATGAAATGCATTTTCAGATTACCAAAACAATAATTACAGCAACAACAAAAGTTATTAGAAAATTTGTTTTTCATTGTTCATTTGAACGTTCTGAACTTTTCGGTCATGCATTATTTGACTGATTTACCAAGCGACAAATGACTGGCATTTTCAGACACCACCTATAAAAATTCCAGTCATTTTAGACAGGGCCTATACATAAAAAATTAATTTCATTGAAACCTTTACTCGCAAAGAAGAGTTCTGCTGGGATTCGAACGCAGGTCTTCAGATTGCCGGTCTGCTGCGCTTATCTACTAGGCTACAAAGATAAGCGGAGCTCGAGAGTCATTTTTTCATAACTTTAGAAAAAATTCAATATTCAACAGCGAATACTGATATAAGATCAATAGGCAAAAATGAATATCAAATTATTTATTTATAAATATCTGGCCAATATACCGTAACATCATATTTTGTAATTTGCGTGAAACACAACGCAAAATCCCTACAAATATTCTTCCTAATTTTTGAAATAAATTATCGCATATTTAAAATGAGATTATCAGAATATAATTATTCTGACGGATTCTTCTTTGAATGTTGGAGTGCATCGAGAAGAATGAATTATATGCATCCAGTTTAGTGTATCAATGAATCCTGTAAACTCACCCAATTACTTAGCTAACGAACTGCCTTAGTTGAAATTAATTAAGTTTCTCTCGAGTTCAGCAAATGGAGGCATACAATTAATAGTGAAAAAACACCATGTGTCATTACAGAAACAGTCGCAAATTCAACTGGAAGATAATGGAGAGTTGGGAAAGTTTTTAAATTTTAAAAGTACTTTTGTTTTGTACTCCCGATTTTTAAATGGTTCGTTTTATTATTTAAAGTTTAGAAACACATTGGTGTAAAAGACAATAATATTCCATTTATGATATATGAAATTCATTTCAGACTAATTTCAAAACTTCCAACTTGTATAATAATGAGAAACTAACATTTTTAAATTATTTATATTTCACGTTTTTGTTACGGTGAAAAAGGCTCGAAGGTGTTTTTAAAAAATATCTGATATCTCTAGCGAGATATCACGTGCCTTCATTTCGTATAGTTACAGAGTCAAGTCAAGATTAGAACTAACTTAGCGGCCCTAATGACCTTTAATATATAGGCTGCTTATCTATTAAAAGGAGAAAGCTGTGGCTAATTACATATTACAGCCCTCTTTTTGGATTGTTTTAGTCTCTAAAAACCTAAAATTTTAAAGATCTAGGTGTGATTGTTTTCGGTACGGAAACATTAGTATTAATCATTGGAACTGCCTCTTGTCGGTGTACAGTATTGGCTTTGTTTCTGAAACTACAATTTGTATAACAGTTGCCTATTAGACGTTTTACAAGATCAATTATAGCGTTAAACAGTCCTATTTTATACATAGTCAAGAAGATAATTATACCTAAAGATGTGTATCCTAAATATTTTAATCATTCTCAAGCATTTTGTTTCCATGTTTGGACTCGGTGATGACTTGAAATCGTGTCTAAAATGCTTTCGGCGTTTTCTAGACTAAGGTGTGTGTTGCGTAACGTATTTGAGTCGATAATATTTGGTAGTAAAATCATTTTGTTCTTTATTAAAGTCATGTCGGGTATGTCTAGATCGTATGTTAAGTTCAGTTTTACTGTCCGTGTGACATTTAGGTCGTTATTTCTAATATTCAATGAAATTCTTGTCAACATAATTTTGCAATTTTTTCCGGTTATTATAAATGTTCCTATATTAATGGTTTGGAAGTCCATTGAGTGATTGGGGCAGATCAAGTCGATTTGCTCCGTTTGAGTAAATATAGCTAGGTATCCATTTGAAATTGGTATATAAGTCTCTGGCTGTGGTAAAAATGTTCCTAATTTACATTTACCTTTAGATTGGGTGTTAAGAAGACTAGCGTCGCAAGTATCCTGTTGATAAGTCAAGAAGTCAGGCTGCTGTCTCTTGCATACTTTAATTCCTTCCATTGATTTACATTAACTTAAACTTTCTTTATCAGTTGGTACATAGATGTACCTTCCGGTGAGGAGATATTCATGGATGGTAGATTTTATTATGGCGGGTGTGACTATTGTTGGTTCAATCATTCCATGTTTACCGATGTTAATTGCGTTTAAAGCGGTCGACAGGTCTATTCTCATCTCGGAGATGAAGATCTCTAAGGTTGTTATCTTATCCTGTAATAGGAGTTGTTTTCGGTTTTCATTTGACGAGTTTACTAATTGCTTTCGGCCATGAGCCTGCCGTTAAGACTTTGCATATCTTGTGAGGAACTATCAAGAATTAGTTTAATGATCCTTGTGTTATTTTTGACAATTCCGGCCACCTTTTTATTATTCGAATAGACTTGATCAAATTTCCTAGTTAACTTGATCTATGTCGTTTTGGGATAATGTACCGAAAAGTGTTTTCGAAATATCTCCAACAAAATTGAATAAACCTCTTCTGATTCTTGTTTTCCCCATAATATTATGTAATAAAATTTCTTTTGTTTTTAATCGATTGTACCTGTGAACCATACTATTAACAGTGTTTTTAACTGGGCATTTACTATCGCAATTTTGGACTAGAAAGTCCTTTAATTTGTTAATGTTATACATTCTCTCATGAGTATTGGTGAGGTTAATCCCGATTATCGGTGTCCATTGTTCTTCATAAATAGTAGCTAAACCGAGTTCCTCTTTATATAGGTTAGTCGTCAGCGGCTCGATTCTCACTTGAGCTCTGACCAGGGTTATCATTGTCAGTAGGGATAGGCTGACCTTCATCTGAAAAATAAGGCATGACGTTGTCAATATGGACTTGTACTACCTTATTTTTTGTTAGAATTTTAAGATTGTTGTTGTCCAGAATGTTAATTATTTTATAAGGACCTTTCCAGGAGGGATCTAGTTTGTTAGTCTTTGTATTGTTTTTTACCTTAACCAACTGATCTACTTTATATAGTGGGTGATGATTAATAATTTTCGCGTCGAGGTATTTTTTCATTTTCTAGACTAATTCTTTCCCTGGCTCTGGATAGATTTATCTCGTGCTTTTTCTTCCATTTTCTAATTAATTCTTGGTAAGTTATATTCGGGTTTTGCTGGATGGTTGATGGTAGATTGGGTTCTCTTCCGAAGGTAAGTTCAAACGGTGAGAATCCAGTAGTTTGATTTTTCGTTGTCTTTACGACAAAATTTATAAATTTTAAGTTATCATTACATTCTTTGTTATTTTCTGCCATAGATGTTTTGATTGAATTTCCCTTCGTCGAATGCATTCTTTCGATGTTTCCGTTTGATTGTGGGTGAAAAGCTGTCGTTTTGATATGTTGTATTTTGAGGGCTTCTTCGAACTGTTGCATTAGGTCAGAGATGAAGTTTTGTCCTTGGTTAGTTAATATTGTTTTTGGTGCTCCGAAGGTGTAAATGTAGTGTTCAATTAATTGTTCAATTATATCTTTAGTGGTTTCATTTTTTAAAGGGAGTAGTAATGTATATCTGGTTAACCGGTCTTGTATACTCAGTATATACTTATTACCTTTAATTGTTTCTGGGAGAGGTCTATTGATATCCATGACTATTTTATCGTTTGGTTTTAAAGGGATATCAGGGATTATACTCTCCATCTGATATTTAATTCTTGTCATTTTATTAAGTTGACAAATGGGGCAATGTTTTACATATTTTTTAATATCGTTTTCCATGTTAGTCCAATGTCCTAATTTTTGTGCCTTTTCTCAAGTGTTTTGTTCGCCCATGTGACTTGCGTCTGCTTCTTTCGCAATTGATTCTTTTTCATCCTTTGACAATTCTCTTGTGTTGACGAAGCACAGTGAGAATGAATTTTGTGGGTAGTATGTTGATAGAAATTCCAACATTTCTTGGAGTGACTCTCTTTTCAAAGGGGAAATTAAAGGATCTCCTATACGGATGCGAATAATGGTTAGGTTTTTACTTAATATTTCTTCAATAAGTTGGCCTAATTTTCTTAACCATTGTTCTTCATTAAATTTCGGCAAGTTTTCCCCTTTTTAATGTTGTCCATAATTTTCCTATTGCGTTTGGTTTTATCTTGATTTTTCCTGGAATGGGATTTAATCGCCACTGCATAAAGTCAGTGTACAAATTTTCTGAATCGGATTGTCTTTTTTTTCCCTTTCCCCTCCTATGTCTGTTCCAGGTGAGGGCTCTCTCATTCTTTTGTGTGGTAATTTTATTTTCTCTTTTTCTTGTAGTATTCTATCTTCTCTAATAACTGATGTATCGAATATTTCTATTTCCGGTAATAGTTCTTCTAGATTTTCTTCTTCTACTTTTTCGTTTGATATTCCTGCGTTTTCCATTGCTCGTCGTAAAGAGTCTTTGGTTATGGCAAATATTTGTCCTACGTCTTTTTCTTGGATGGGGAATAGTCGCGATAAACAATCAGCTACTATATTTTCCTTTCCTTTCACGTATTCCATTTCGTATACGTATTCCTCAAGTCTTAGTCTCCATCTTAATAATCGGAAACTAGGATCTTTTACGTTATGTAGCTAAATCAATGCTTTGTGGTCAGTTTGGATAGTGAATTCCTTTCCTAATAGGTATTGCCTTAAACGCTTAACGGCCCATACAATGGCTAACAACTCTTTCTCGCTGGTCGTATAGTTCTCTTCCGCTTTATTTAGAGTTCTCGATATAAACAGGCACGGATGCCCTTCCTGAGAAAGGACTGCCCCTAGTCCGTAATTGGAGGCATCGGTTGTTAAAATAAATTTCTTTTTAAAATCTGGGAATCTTAATACTGGCGCAGATGTTAAGGCATTTTTTAGAGTTGGAAAGGCTTTTTCGCAGTTTGATGTCCAATTAAATGGTGTTTCTTTTTGTGTCAATGTTGTTAAAGGTTTAGCGATCGTAGAAATTTTTTTAATAAATTGTCTATAATAACCAGTTAAACCAAGAAAAGATTGTATATCTTTAATTGTTTTTAATTATTTAAAATCGACGATTTTCTTAATTTTTTTATTGTTTGGTTTTACCTCGTCTTTTGTGATAATATGACCCAAATATTCCAATTCTGGTTTCAAATATTCATATTTGGTAGGCTCTAATTTTAGTCCTAAGTCAGCGATATGTTGTAGAATCAATTCAAGGTTATTATTGTGCTCTTGAATTGTGTTTCCAAATATGACTATGTCATCGATATAAACGAAGCAATGTCCTCCAATGAGGCCGTGGAATGCTCTGTCCATCATTCTCTGGAATGTGGCCGGAGCATTTTTTAAGCCAAAGGGCATTCAATTATATTCAAAGTGTCCTAGTTGTGTTGAAAAGGCAGTGTACTTTTTACATTCCTCTTTCATTGGTACTTGGTGAAAACCAGCACTAAGGTCAAGAGCTGAAAAGAATTTTGCTTTTCCAAGCTGGTCCAGGATGTCGTCAATCATTGGTAAAGGATAAGCGTCCTGATCTGTATCTTTATTAATTTGTCTGTAATCTATGATTATTCTCAATTTTCTCCCTTTTTTTACTTTACCTGAGTTTAGGATAATCTCATGCTCGGTTAATAATTTGCATGGCAGTGGGTCTCCGGGTAGTACAAACGCCTGTTTGTATTTTAGTAAGATTTCCTTTATTGTCTCTTGGTTTTCTTTTTCCATGTGATTGATATTAGACGTTTTTAATAGTGTTTGCAATTGGTCTTGAGTATTGTGGGGTTTTTCCCTTTCAGATTCAAGTGGAGTAGTCTTGATTGTCTTTATCTTTTCGTATTTAATTTTATCGGGAATTTTAGTTGGTTGTCTTGAGTAATTAAAAAATGGTACCTGTATCTCGTTATTTTTAATCGTATGTAATCCGTTAGAGATATTATCTTGGTTTGCTATCCAGATATCTATGTGATTTTTGACACTCCTAATTCTGCATATTTTGGTTTCCATAGGTGCTACGAATTCTCCGTCATCATGTAAGGGTAACTTTTTATTTTTAATTATCAAGTGTGTTGGCGTTAGAGCGTACTTGGGGAATTTTTTGAGGAAGGTTAGTCCTAGTATTCCGTCTTCGGGCAATGGAAAGTTTTGATCTACTATGTGGAATAAATGTTTTTTTCCGAAATAGTTTAAATATACGGCTTCATGGGATTCCTGGTTGTCATTTCCCATTAGAAATTTCTTCGAGTATTTGATTTTATTTACAACTTGGGGTATCGAATTTTCTTTTATATATTTATGGCTACTCCGGAGTCAACTAGTAACCTATACTCTTCTCTACATCCTCTTCCCTTGATAGATTGTAGTCTTCCGGAAACTGCATTAATTCTGCTTGTTCCAGGTAGTCCTCGTGTTCCAGAATTTCTTCTTCCATCACCTCCTGATTCTCTAAGAATTCTTTTTTTTTGGATGTTTCTTACTTGTGGTGGTCTTGTTGGGAATTAACCTTATGAAAATTCGGTTTGTTAAAGCATTGGGAAGCAAAATGGCCTAGTTTGCCGCATTTATGGCAAGACTTCTTTGCTCTGTCCGCTAAAGGCAGGGTTTGATTTAGGGCTTTAGCTCCGGTGGCTGCTGTTGTGTTGGCTGCTATTCTGGGAGGTGGCAAAGGTCTTTGAATAAAACTGGGGGTTGGTCGAGGTGCTATGGGTGTATTTCTAATAGGCTGTGATTCCTTTAGCCAGGTTTCATACTCTGCTGCCTCTTTTTGGGCTTCCATTAATGTTGTTGGCTTCATTGCCCGTACTTGAATTTCAATTTCTCGTTTTAGGTTTAGCATATACCGATTGATTGCCTCTTTTTCTTCGATTTCTAATCTGAGTTGTCTTTCAGTCCCTTCCGAGGATGCTTGCACCGCGTAGTTTAAATCGTTCAGTATTTGTTTAAAGCGTAAAGAAAAGTTCTGGATAGTTTCGTTTGGACCCTGTTTACACGATTCCATTTTAATTTTAATGGATAGAATTGAGCCCGTTTGCTTTAAATTTTGTGTTAGGGCTTCATAAAAATCGTTGAAAGTATTTATAGGGGTGTAGCGTATGGCTTTGTCAGCATTACCGGTGATTTTTTCAGCTAAAATAAAATATAGTAATAGTTGTGGTTGGGAACATTGACTTTTTGTCCTCATTACTATTTTAATAAAATCTTCCACGCCCATATCGTCTTGTCCATTTATAGGTTTAATTGCTCTAATGATATCTTTAGCTGGTATCCGCTCGTGCCGGTGTGGTGCTTGAGGTTCTAGTTGTTACCGACTTCTCAAAATAGATTCATTTCTGATTTTTAATCTCGTTTTGGCTTGTTCGTCATCCGAATCTTTATCTTCAGTTATTCTTCCTCTTCTTGCGCATTCGGTATCTGTTTGAATATATCCTTTTATTCCAATTCTTGCTAATGTTTCATGTCCTTCTTTTATTCTCTTGTCGTTCTCTCTTGCTAATATGGAGATATTTTCTGCTGCCGCTGATTGATTTATAACCAGAGTGCTTATGCTTTTTCTAATTTCTTCAAGTGCATCGAGTAAGAATGCTGGAATTTCTTCCCTTGAGAGAGACTAAGCGCGAGTGGGGGCGGGGGAGACCATTGCCGTAATGTACTGTGGTTCGTACAAGTCACTGTCAGAGTCGTCTGTCGCGTACGTTAATGGTATCCGATAAGCCAGAATGGAAGTTTTTCTAATGCCCTACTCTATCAGTGTGAGTGTACTTAGTTTCTAATTTGTCGGGTGTAATTATCGCGTGACACTTTTGTGTAGTTTGGACCTTGTCCTTTAATACAATAAAATGCGTCATATCGTTCTAATACAATACTGACGATTTTAAAGTAATTTATTTGTATTTTTGACAAAGGGCACTGCTCTGGAGCACCATGAGTATACCCTACGTGAAATTGTAAAACTTTACCTCACCAAACATGAAATGTGTTATTTCAGGTTTGTTACCTTCCTCAGACCACAAAGAGGATTTATACTCTTTACAATTTCAGTCTTATTACTAACAAAAACTTACAGTGAACGTTGTCTTTTGACAGTTGCTGAAGATCCGTAGAGTTTCCGCTTGTTGTCTGGATTCCTAGTTCGGCTGGTGACGTGTCTCCAAGCTGTTACTGCTGGTACCTGTTGAGTCTGGTGTGGCTAACTCGATCAGTTTCTTGTAGCTAGGCAGGTGCCTCTTCCGCCTGATTGCGGGCCTCGTTCAGTTTTATTTTCCTGAGTTTTCCTACTGCTATTCTACGTAGAATAGGCCCTACCGAATTTCAGGTACTAGTTTCAATAGCAGTAGTATGGCTCCATGTTTTCGGGCTTTCCGTAGTACAGTCCGGAGTTCGTTTTTTATGAATTTCGTAGATTTTTATTCTCTTCGTTTTCCAGGCCTTCGTCGCTTATACGAAGGGAAAGACTTTAATGTTTCTCCGTAGAGAATGCCTTCCTTCGAAGTATTCTTTAAACGGATCCTGGCAGGATCGCCAACATGTTATGGTGAAAAAGGCTCGAAGGTGTTTTTAAAAAATATGTGATATATCTAGCGAGATATCACGTGCCTTTATTTCGTATAGTTACAGAGTCAAGTCAAGATTAGAAATAACTTAGCGGCCCTAATGCCCTTTAATATAGCCTATATATTAAAGGGCATTAGGGGCGCTAAGTTAGTTTTAATCTTGACTTGACTCTGTAACTATACGAAATAAAGGCACGTGATATCTCGCTGCTTATCTATTCAAAGGAGAAAGCTGTGGCTAATTACATATTACATTTTACTTAATTTTTTTTATATTTTCTTCTGCAACTAATACGTTTTTTGTTTTTCATGAGATAACATACTTGGAACCAAAAAAAGGCTTTAAGATTTTGACTTTTGATATTGGTTGCAGTAAAAATAAAAAAATAAAAAATTGTTATTTTTGTTGATTAGTTTTTAGCTTGAAACTTTCAGCATTGAATTATTTTAAACTGACATCGTTTAGAAGAAGAGAAGAAAATTTAGAGCGTTTAAAATTGAACATTTCTAAATTTGAACTGCTAAAAATAGTATAATATCAAATTGGTAAAATTTAAAATAAAAAAATTACAGCTTTCGAAATCTAAAATAAAAAAAATTTTCATTTCTTTTACAAAACTAAGAGTTTTATATTTAGAGCCATTATAATTTCTCAGGTTCTCTGAATTACTGAAAATCTTTGAATTCATTAAATTCTCTAAAGTCTTTCATTTCTCTTAATTCCTTCAATTCCTTGAATTCTTTGATATCCTTGAACATTGTAAGTTCCCTGAATTGTTGAGTATTTTGAATTCCTGCAATTCCTTTAATTGTCTAAATCCCCTGAATTCCTTAAATATTCTGAATGATCTAAATTCCTTAAATTAGCTAAATATTATGAAATCCTCTGTATTCCATGCAATTCTTAAATATACTTAATTCCAGGAACATTTCCTTGAATATTCCAAATGTTTGAAATTATTTGAATTTTCTAAATCCCCTCAATTACTTCCAATTTTATAAAGTCTTTGCATTCCATGAATGTATATAAGAAACTATTTTTTTTTGAAGAACTAGACTGTACGATTTAAAATTGGAATCACAGCAATGATGATTCGAATATTATTAGTTGGCAGTCCCATTTTTCCCGCGCACTGTAGCGTGCGTATAATATTGCTATATTAGTTAAAAGTGGATTTGTTATAATTTTTCATTATTTTAAGGATTCTTTTGATTAATAAACTGTATCTTTTTGTCCGGAAAAGTCCCAACTATGCTTTTTATTATAATATTAACAACAATTACACAATAATTATTTTATTTTCTTTAATTTATTTAAAATATATTTTTTAACAAACGAATTTCTGATAGATAATTTCTTTTTTTCTTGTTGTATGGTAACGAGGTAATTCTGAAAAACTTCTACAATACAAACATATGGTAAAATTGTAACAGAAATTTTTTACAGTGCAGGATTGAAAGTTAAATATAGGGTAAATTGTAGTAAAGTAATATGGAATACTTAGATCAACATATTTCTTACCCTATACGTCTGATAATAGTTAAATTTAAGTTTATTAAAGTAGTTAATTATTAAGTTATCTGAAAAGTGATTCTGCGCCAAGTTATCCTATATAGTTGGCTAAGATTGGGCGTTCTTATTT
>NC_046658.1:59249941-59257580 GCF_010883055.1 Belonocnema kinseyi | reverse complement strand
AAGGTTTATGCAACATCTGTATGTGCATCCTTTACAATGGAGAACATCAAAAAGAAAATTTTAGGTTGAAAACTAAACAATTATCTGAATTAACCTGTTTTTTGACTATGTGACATTGCATTCAATTATGCATATATTGAAATAAAGTGAGCGATACTCTGTAATAAAAATTCTTTTATTCAAATTATGGGGATTTAAAATAAACACTTGTAGAGCGTAAAAATTCTATTATCCATTTTAGTTGTATTTTAATATTTATTCAGCACAAAATAGTGAATTTATGTTAATGAAATAATACTTATTGTTGCTCCGTACAGAAGGCCATGCTAAAACTTTTAAAATTAGTGACTTTGTGAATTTAGAACTCCTATGAATGTTAGGAGAAAAGACATTTTTTACTTTGCTGTACATTCAGAGGTTATTTCATTAGGTTTAGAAATATAAGGAAATCAATAATATTCTTAAAATCAAGTAGATTTATTATATTTAAAATAATCTTATCGTACCTTCTAAACCAGTATACGACACCCAATAGAAGCAAGTTTTCAGTGAATTATACGCAATAACATTATGGATAAAGATTTTCTTATGATTGCTGTTACTCTCGGGTAGAAATTGGCTCTCACGAGGCCGCAGCCAGATTTCCTAGCTGGAAGAATCTAGGCTTTCCCTCTTCTGGCCCTCGACAGGTTATTGTCGTGTGCTACTTGTCTTATATTATTTATATACTCACTTTTCAGCACTATATTTCAAATTAAACTAGATAAAAATCTTTATTCATGAAGATATATTTAAAAAATAATTTCTGTCAATTACTTATTTTCTCGAGGGGACCTTGTAAAGCCCTCGACAGGTAAAACGAGTAATGCAGATGTGAGTGTAAAAAAGTACATTATTGTTCTTATGCTTAATTATACTTAAATTTAAAAAAGAACAAATTAAAAAAATTACCGAGATGCGAAATTTGAAAAATTTCATTTTTTTCTGAAAAAATTATAAACATTTGGTGCCTTAAAAATTTGAAAAGAATTTCTTAAAGATCGATTTAATTTGAAATTACGTAAGTACCTTTCAAAATCATATATAACAAATCGAGCTTCAAAAACCTTCTTTCCTAATTTCTAAAGTATCGGATGAATGCCGTCAAGCATTTATGATACCGCACTCAGCGTGGCATCATAGCTATGGGAATTAGGCGTTCGACTTATACACCTGCGATTCGAGCGTTCGATTCTCCATGCTTGCGGATATTTTAATAAACTGCGTTTGTCTTTAATTATTAGTAATAAGTCTTCTTATTACTAATTACTAATTAATAAGTAAAATCTTTAAATTAAACGTTTGCAAAGAAAATGTATTTTACAATTGGATTACTATTTTCCTTCTTTGACTCAAAAATTTCTGGTAATAGATTATGGCAATGTGTTATACTTTAATACTACTGCAACCATAGCATCACACTTCTGAATTTAAAGCATGATCAATTTTTTAATAATTTAATAATATTTTATTTCAATCAACAAAATAAGAAACAATAGCATATGCTCTTGGATAATAGTGTGTGAGGGAATATCTAGATTCTATAAAGAACCTATTAATAGGCCCCTATTGGGTTGCCAACTGATGACCTCGCTAGCTGAGCCTGACGCTTTCGCTTGCGCCCTCGATAGATTGCCACTTTAGGGCCTCGATAGAAAATAGGAAATCTAGATAGGCACTCTTAACAACCAAGTTATAATTTCTACCCGGGATGGGTTTCCATCGTTCCTAGATAATCGCATTTTATAAATCTTTAAATATTCAGTATCTATGTATTTAATTTATAGTTTTGGATTTTTTAACATCAAAAATCAGCCACCGACACCCTAGAATAAATTTGGCAAAGTCGTAAAAAGTACAACTCAACAGAACTACATAATATCGAAGTTATTTCTTTTCGGCAAAATAATTCCTCTTTTCTCACAAAAACACCCATAATCATATATGTAAAATGAAGTTTTTTATGAATTAAAGTAACTAAAGTAAATAACAATATTTCTCACCAATAACTTCCCAACTTCTTTTAAATTCAAAATCAATACATAGTGTTCTTCACTTAATTTAAATAAATTATTTCAAAATAAATATAACAAAATTTTGGCAAAGAATAATTGTATTATTGGATACTGTCTGTAAACGGAAAAATTGCCCTTTGGCATGAATTTATCTTCGTTAACAGCCAATAAAACCATGAATAATTCTTCTTCTTTTTTCTAACCTTTTTTTTAAGTGGTCGTTAATACCCTCGTTTACCCTATAATAACAAATAACTTTCAATAAATGTGGCTCTATTAGAAGGCAATTGTAAAAATGTTCGCATTTTATGTATAGGAAGGTAGAGGGTAGAATTCGAAAATGGTCATCTTTTCATTATGCTGTATTTGTTTATTTAAAAACTTAATATTTTTTTAACGAGTTTATAAATAATAAATCAAAATTTATTTCAAAGAAATAAAAGAGTTCACTTTTTTTTACTAACGACTCGATGAAAGACCATAGGATGCTGCATTGGTATTATGGAAGTTTTTGAAATTCTTGTTTCAACGTGAGACACTGCATGCATCTCAAATGAAACTGTTGCACATAATTTGCATATATAACTTTACTTACGTTTCAATCAGTTGAAAACTTTGCAGAAATTAAATTTCCTTATTCTCAGATTATATATGTCTGAATATTTATTATATATGACAGATAATACCACATCAATCAGATTTTTTCTCACACGCGACAAAAATTGATTGTCTAATGAATCAGCTCTAAGGCTTTCAACTGAATAATCAGTTATTTTTTAATTTCATTGATTGAAATAGTAAAATACATCATAATAGTCTCACTAAAACTCAAAATCATGATGAACGTTATAATTTTTGTGTCGCAACCTAACATTTTTCAAATTTCTAACCTAGTTAATTTAGTTTTACTTTTAGTTTCTTGAATGTCCAAGAAAATAAGTAACTTTTTAACCAAATTATACAATTTTCAAACAAAAAGGATGATGTTTCAACCAAAATATAATCGTAGACTTATCAACTAAAAATAATTAAGTTTCAAATGGAAATAGTTCGATTTTCTTATTGATTTCTATAAATTCAATTCGAATTTAAATGGAAAAATGAAAAGTAGGGGGAAGGCGACAAATTCTATGATAAATAGATAAAATCTTTAATCATTGATAGACTAAAAAAAACACTTTAAATAAAGATTGAAGTTCATATTATTTAATACTGTTAAAGCATTAGTTTAGAATTTCACGTTACAAGGTACACTCATTTAAATATAAAACAGTCAAAATTAAAAAAAAAATTTAATCTGGACTGCACAAAGTGTTTTGAAATAGACAACATTTTCGGCTTTCTATACTTTCTATTGTTTGCTCAGATTATGAATAAATAAGAAAAATATTTTTTATAATAAATTAATTTGTGTGCGATCATTTAGATTAAAACTATTTAGGGAATTTATAATTACGAATTACGATAGTGCGTGGAAAATTAATATTCTGCTCACTGAAAGAAATTAATTGCTGGTACAATCATATTTCGCGTTAGATCAGCCATCGATATGTCTATTCCAGCCATACCGATTGCTGATCTAACCCGCAATATAACTGTATCAGCAGTTCATTTCTTTCAGTGCAGATACGCGAAATTTATGTTTGGTAAAAACCTTTTTTTGCGCGTACGATATGAATTTCTGCAATATTATGATACTCCCTAAATTTGAATCAGCCAAATTTTGTACTAATTGCGATCAGCGACTGAATTATAGCTATCAATCAGCTTTTTTACTAATGAATCAGCTAAATCAACTGATTTAACAGTAGTAACTGCTTCGTATCTAAAATTTAGTCACTAATTTAAATGAGTAAAATCTGTAACTGATGAAACGGTCGTTATAAAAAATCAATTTCCAACATCTTCAGAATGTTAGTTTTCCACGTTTGTCCTTTTGCATACTCGTTCGAATTTAGAGAGTATACTCAGTTTTGACCCAGAACTGTCAAAACCCTTTACCTTATTTTTTGCCGCTGGAACCCTTAAATTCGAGACCCCTATTTCTATTCGAAACTTCACGCTAAAATTAAGAATTATGAAATAAAATAATGAATGATTAGTTTTCGTTACTTTAATATTGTTAAATAAAATATTCAATACAATTGTGGTTTTTTATACTCACAATTTAAATCCCCTAAAAATTGTTTTGTTTATAAATAATTGAAAATTTACTTTTCAAGTTAAATCAAAAAGTAACAAGAAATTCACGCGTTCTTGAGTTTTAATTACCTAATATTAAAAACATTATCAATTTTATAATCGATAATAACAAATTTTTCAATATTGAAGGTTTAAAAAATTGTTAAATGGACTTAAATAATTGATTATATTATTATATCTAATAAATACAAAAAAATAAATAACTATTTTTACAATCTGTTAACACCAAGGCAAAGAATTTTTCCCCTTCAGTTGCGATAGTGTTTTTAAAAAATTTTCTATTAAAAATGAAAAATTACTTTCTATTTCAAAACTTTTTTGAATACATCTATTTTAAGGGTTTATAATTTTAAAAATTTATATTTTGAGAGGTAAAAATTACTAAAAAATAATTTCTTATTTTATACAAATTCAATTTTAATGCAATCAATTTTTATTTTTACATACTCATTCATGAGAGTGTAATGTAATCGCCCAAATTTTCGATCTCTGGTTTTCAAGGGATCTTTACGTTTCGCCACTCACGGAATTCGAAAATCATACAATTTTATCGGTGTCTGTCTGTATGTCTGTTTGTCTATTTGTCTATATGTATGGTTACCTGAATGTTGTAGCCACGCTAACTTTTAAAGGATTTTTCCAATCAAGTCAGCCTTTGATACACTTTTTAAGGTTCCCGAAATGAAGGTTAAGTTTGTTCATCAGATATTTTCAACCAAAATAAAAATATATAGAGCATTTTCAAAATTAAATTTTTTTTTCTTTAAATTTAAAAGTTTTTGTCAACGTTTCTTATAGATGGTTAGAAGACTAGATATCAAATATATTTAGAAACTATGTCAGTTAAATTGTTCGATCAGTCAAAAATTCAAAAAGTTTGAGCTCCTTCAAAATTTGAATACAATTTTTTTATGAGTTTTAGAAATTTTTATCAAATTTCAACTTTGTTCTGAAATAATTCTGAAATAATTATTTTTGTTCAGTAATAATTCTATTTACAGATTCTCGATTTGAAAAAACTGTTCAATTTTGAACGTCTTAAATTTATTTTTAACGACTTATTTGTATTATCCTTAGTATTTTTAAAATTATTTAGTATTATTAAGTTCGAAGACATTTATTTGTGAACAATTATCGGAAATTGCTTAGTTCAAATACTTTAAATAAAATACTTTGTATTTCAAGCTCTGTCAAGTCATACCAGAAAAAGGGTTCTCCGAGCCCTTCTAACTAGGATTTTTTTTCAAATGGGCCATCAATTTTCTCTCAGTTTCCCGTCGAAAAAAATGGGTAGATCTTGAAAAAGGCCGAGCGATCCTGGGTCACGCTGCACCTGTGGATTGTGGAGACCCTTGGTTTAGGGATAAAGTTTCGAAAGCGTCGGACCTCCTATTTTTTCAAACTACGTATTACTATGTATTTTGACGTGTTAATATAACGAACATGATAGTAATAATCGGCGCCAATTTGATTTTCATGAAGAAAACAATAAAAAACGAATAAAATCGTGTGCTTTTTTATTTATTTCCATAAATCACAAACATTTCCTATTTCTTTAAGTATTGCCATTACCCAAGTGCGAAGTCACATACCTGCCAACATTGGCCCATAGTCGGCACATATATTGCTGAATCTCGGCTGCCATTATCGCGCCAATGACGGAATGATAACTATAGCCTGCACTTGGCAGCCAAGGTTTGGCTGCCATTGTCGGCCCAACACTGGGTACCGGTATTGGACCAAACCTGACAGCCATCGTCGCGCCATTGCCGGATTTATAATTATGGCTTTGACTTGGCAGCCAGGGCTTGGCTGCCATTGTCGGCCCAAAACTGGCTACGGTTTAAGGATATGACAAAAAACATATTTAAAAAATAAATATTAATTGATTGCGAGTACTTTGAATATAAATATTAATGGCCCTGTTTATATTGAATACATATATTTCATTTTGAACATTATATTACAAATAAAATTTCTAACGCTACGGGGTATCGAACTTACATCTATATACCTAAATCTATTGCCCAACAGTCGGACGTGCTAACCACTCCGCTAAACCGACAAGTTGAAACTCTATGAAAAAGTCATCCTCATAAGCTGCAGTTCAGAAAAGTTAAAGAACCAAATTTTAAGCTCTCTTTTTATAATTATTTATTATGGTGCGATGAAATGTTAACAGGAATATCAATACAATAATTTTTAAATGAATAATTTTAATCGATTACAATTTTTCTCCGCGTAATATTTCATTTTTTCCGTTGTAGCCTGCTTTACAACTTTTTGCAATGACAGGAAATGTAATTTTTCATAAACGTTAAAAATTTTTAATGACAACTTAACAAATTTCATCGTGAACTTCGACAATTTTTCAATAAAATTTTTTTTATCTTTCGTGTAAGATTTATTTATTAGGTGCTAAAACTGAGACCTGGCGAAACAAAGTGCTGATTCTGGGTCAAGCATCGGTGGAGAATCGGCAAAAATAAATAGCCAATATAGGCTGCCAGCACTGGCTCAACACTGGGCCGATTTCAATAAAACATAGTTTGCCGTGGTAAAAGTGACACTTGGCCCAGTAATGTGCCGTCACTGGGCCAGACTTTGGCTGATCCTCGTGAAACATGGTTTTCCGTACCAAAAGTGATACTTGGCGCAATAAAGTGCCGATACTGGGCCAAGGATCGGTGGAGGATCGGCAAATATAAATAGCCAATATAGGCTGCCAGCACTAGCTCCACACTGGGCCGATTAAAATGCCGATATTGGCCCAATAACTTTAGCCAACCTTTGGCAGCCAAAATTGGACCAATACTGGGCCTTGTATTCAGCTCCGGCAATTCGCACTTGGGTACCTATCTAAGGTGTGCCTGCTTGCACTCCATGAAATGTTGAAAAGGGGAACCTGCGTGACCTGCATCATTTCTGTGACCATTAATAGGGATTCATAGGCTGGAAAATTAATATAACATAAGATGTGCATTTTTATAGGATCTGAGGTCCAACACTTTCGGAACTATACAAAACATTTTGAATCAAATTTATATTTGCCATATGTGATATCGCATTATGCGTTATTTCTACACCACTATGTCAAAAATCTTCACAAAAACTGGTACCCCCGCCCTCAGACAGCGTGACGTAGTTTTTGAATGGCCCCATACGTTTCAAAACCTTCACTTTTTTACTGAAATAAATGTAAAAAAGAAAAAAATGGATTTTTGAAAAAAACTCAATTTTGTTAAAAAGGGGGCGTAGCACCAATTAACTTTTACTTATGTTATATCAGTGGAAGCTTCTAATGTGTCCCCTAAGGGTTTACATTTTTCTTACACCTTCTTTATTCCTTTACACACCCTCCACACACTTACTTGGTGGTGGAA
>NC_046658.1:59241226-59249841 GCF_010883055.1 Belonocnema kinseyi | reverse complement strand
CCGAGACTCTTCCAGAGTGCGAGGCGGGAATCGAACCCGCAAGCCGAAGGAGTGGGTCCAAAGCCTACGCTTTAGCCCCCACGACCATCGTCCCACTAACTTTTACTTATGTAGCACACGATATTTTTTCTAACAATTGCGGGAAATTTTCGATTTGAGAAACAATAAAAACTAATTTTTTAAAAATGTATGGTAATCTTACTTAAAGAGCGCAAGCGCAGCAGCTAGAAAAGGTCTTTTTCTAACTGCTTTTTACCATGGTTTCGGAATTGGTCACTTCCCGCACGCAATACATGCGTCGAAAGTCGAACATTTCGTGCGTGCGTTAGAAAAACTTTTTTTCACCCTATATCAAAGATAGGAGTGATGTGATCAAAAGAAGTAGTTTCATTCAAATAAAACTGGTTTGAGTTAAATAAGGGCATGTATGAATCAAATAAATTTTGTTTATATAAAAAAAATATATTGTTTTGAACTTATATAAATGAAAAAGTTTGTTTGATTCAAACATTTTTCTGCTTAAATGCGGGATGGAATCTGCTCGTATCGATAGACAGCTTTTACCATAAACGTACATAACCTTTTCTGTAACAAATGTTGCTGTGCAGTCATCTGCATTTTTCTGAGATGCGGAGATTTATTGGCAGAAATTTCATACTCAGGGAGTGGTAAAACAATAATACGATTCAAGGACTCAATTATTTTCTGAAGGAAATATCAGATTCAAGTTGGTAGGATAATAAAGAAATTCGAGATTTTCTGCGATTTATAAGGTATAGTTGAAAAGAAATTAGGGTTCATTGTATATATCGTATGTGAGGGTAAACATCAAGAGGACAACAGACAAGAGGGCTATTGAGAAAAGAACGTAACATATTTATTATTTAATATCCACGAGGAAAACCACGAGAAAGTGTCTTGTCTCTTTTTGAGAGGGGTCGGATGACGCAAAAGACGCGTTCAAATTACCGTAAGGACTTCCGCTCGGAAATTTTAAATGACATTACCTTTCATTACATAACAAAAGTTTTATTCAATAAATGACCTACTTTCACCAAAAGATTTCAACGAAAATATTATTTTCAATTTTTATCTAATTTTTTTATTCTAACAGAAACAAACGTCGTAGGTCTGCCAAATTGACAGTAATAGCTGGTCTAATTTTTAATCGGATATTGATCAAAAATTAAGACGCAGCAAATCAAATCAATTTTTAGGCTACACGGCCTACACTATTCATTCGATTTAAACATGTTTTTTCTTAAATGTAAATTTTTTACATCTTCATAAACATTGATGCTTTTAAATTTTTGAGAATAACTGTTGTTCTTTTTTATTTAACAACAAATTTGACATTTTTTAAACTTTTCAGATGAAATTAATTAATGAACAAAAGTTATTCTTGAGACTAAAAATGCTCAGCTCATTCAAATCCAGAGTCTTAATATAAAATTTGACATAAGTTAATATTTTATTACGATTAATTAAATACAAATGCCATTTGGAAATTTTTGAAACAATTTTTATGAACAAATTCACAGTTTGAATATTTTGCAACCAATATGCTCAATTTCTCATGAAAGTAACCATGAATATCTTGCCTATGACTCTTCGCTATAATATTTAGAAAATGTATAAAAATTACCCATCATTTAAACAATTTGCATAAACAAATTCAGAATTCATCTATTTTTCAACTAATAGACTCAATTTTTTACGAATTCATTACAAATGCCTTTGTGATGACTTTTCGGTCTGATACTTTGAAAATTTATAACAATAATGAATTATTTAAGTAATATTTATTAACAAATTAAGAGTTGGGAAATATCTCAATGATCGCGTACTAATGAGAGTGCTAGGAAGGTTACTAATAATGCTTCAATAAATATTTTTACTGATCACTAAATAAAGTAATAAATTAATAAAGCTGATTACGAAATTCAATAATTTAGGGTGACAATTTTCAAGAATTTTATTTAATATTTTATTATAGAAAACTTTATAAATGTATTGCGTTTAGTGTAGGATTTTTTTAACAACGTTTACAAATTTGAATAAGCCATAGCATGAATTTATCAAAACGTAAGATAAGCTCTTTGTTTTGAAAAAAAGGACATCCCTTTCCAATTTCGTCACTAGGAATCGTAATTTTGGCTGTTTCTTCCAATGAGAAAACTTTTGTCAAGAAGGGCTTTTCGGCTAGAAATTGAATATTCTTTGCAAAACATGTGATGAGGGTAATGTTTGAGCACGAAAAAAATCTTATTCTAGAAACCATTTAGTTACTGTATTTAAAATTTAATTTTACCCATAAATTTTGTGATAACATTTTTTTAAAGTTTTAGTCTAAAAAATAATATATAGCACACTAAATCCGAAGGCGCCAAATTTTGATTAAAAAAATGAATTATTTCGGTTCAGTGGTTTCTGATAAATATACATATGTGGAAGAAAAAACATAAACAATTATTTGATATTGTTAGAACTATTAAAAGTATGATTCATGTGTATAGTACTTTTAAAAATTATTGTAAACTACTAAAGTTATTGTAAATTTTTGCAAACATTAGGTATATTTTTCGGATTGAATAACTTAGAAAAATATGTCGGGCGGGTCAATTTTTGAATTAAAGCCATGTAATTCAACAGGAACCCCTTTGTAGGAAAAATGATCCTTATGCGACTATCTTCACCCTACATTGCAACCAAATAATTTTATTTGTGTGAAAAATATATTTACGTAGTTCAATACCTTTAAAAAATAGGAAGAGAAAGATGCTTTTTTCAAGACTACTTTTTCTCTCAGTGTTCGATACAATTAGTCCTTTTTCCAGGTTATGATATTCGTGCCGAAAAAATCTGACTATACGTACTCAAATTTCGATACGCGTAGCCATGGCAATTGTTTTTAAGTTTAATACATGAGGCTTGTATGTTAATAGTATATTTCGATTTAAAAATATTTCAAGATTGCATATAAAAAATCATAATTGTCTGAACTTAACACTTTTTCCAGGAAATAACAATTGTGACCTAACGTTCGTATATTAATATATTTTTACTACTGTAGTCATTTTATTTTCAAAACTTCTTTCTTTGCAGCAGCTATATCGAAAGTGGAACATTACCAGCTTCTTAATCATGTGCAAAGTAACTCATTCTGTCAACACACGACGCACGGTGGGATAAAATAAAATAAATGAGGTTCAAAATTACATTTAGAATGCAATTAGGCACCGATTTGATATTTTTTGGTTCAAAAATTCATGGCTGAATTTTTCAGAAAATGATGAAGGTAGATTTTTTATTCTTTTGTTTATTTAATTTTTACTGTAATGCAAAGAGTGGAAAAAGGTCCGATTCCTTTTATTTCATTTTTTATCTGTTAGAAAAAATGTCTAAGATTGCTTTCGTTCACAGTTAGGATGATACGTGGCCATTGCAATTTTATATGAAGTGTTATTAATTAATTTTATAAACAAATGTACACTGAAGACATTGAAAGACACGAAAAAAAATATAGTTTTTTCTTCTGGGACCAATTGTTTTTTCTGAAAAACTTTCGCTATGAAATAATATTTGTTTATTTTATAAACAAATGATGCAAACAAATTCACATATAAGGCGTTTTTAAGCGAAAAGAAATCGCTTTTATTGTATTATTTTTTTAATTATATTCAAAATGGTGCTTTTAGAAAAAATTTTGCCATATTTTGCCTTTTTGTTCATTTTATAAACAAATTGTATGAACAAATGTAAATTGTAGGCATTTTGGACAAAAAAAAACGTTTTATCGTATTTATGTTAAGATAACAGAACGAAACCATATTCTTGTATTTTTATAAGTGGCTTATTTTCCATTCATTGTTGGTGAGATAATTTGAATCAAACGTAAAATAAATGATTCTTAAAACTGTAAGTATGCCGTTATCACATTCAGCTACTACATCATATTTCCAGTGATGTTTTCTGATGAGCTTTGGTTCCAAAATTGGATCTATTAAATCTATAACTAATATTGTAAGCGTATATAAATTTTAGTTATTTTCAAACAGAGAGAAAGTGTTCGATAAGAGTTCATGTAAAAAACATTGCCAACATAATTTTAACATGGCTACAAGAAAGAAATGGTTTTTCTGTCTATAAACGCCTAGAATGTGCATTTGTTTACCCAATCTGTGTATAAAATAAAAAAATCGTGATGCATAACGAAATTTTATCTAGACAAGTCACTGTCAATATAGTTTGAAAAATAATTAAAAAAAAATGTCATTCTGCCTTTAAATATCTACATACATTTGTTTATATAATTTGTTTATAAATTAAACGATTATCAATGCTTAGCAACATTTTGATACAGAACATCACTGGACATACCTACATATCATTTCAGGAAGATCAGAAGAGAATACGATTTTTTTTCGCATAAAAGTGCCTTATATGTGAATTTGTTTACAAAATAAGCAAGTTATAATTCGTAGAAAAATTTTGCAGACAACATAATTGGTAATATAATTTCAGCAAGGTTGTAGGAAAAAAATGATTTATTTTTGCTTAAAAAAGCCTAAAAATTACATTTGTTTATAAAATAAACAAATAATAATGCATACAAATTTTTTTCAGAAAGCATCATCAGCAATATAATTATAATCATATTAAAGAAAAACTGATTAATTTTCGCTTAAAAATGCTTAAACTGTGTATTTGTTTATATAATTTTCTGATAACGTAAAAAAAAGAATTTACTTATAAAGTAAATCATAATTTTCACTGGTAGGACATCATCATAACGATGGAAGAATCAACAAAGCAATTTAATAGCTGAAAAATACTTGAAGACGAATGACCCCTGATGTAAAATATTTGTCAATACAATTTGTTATTATTATACCTCTCTGCATTAAATCCAAGTGACGGGAAGTGTAAAAAAAGGTTTTTCTAGGAGATAAAAAATGAAATTAGAAAAATTGACACTTTTTCGCTGCACGGAGAAAAATGGATGTTCAAACATAACATCTAGATGTTCAAAGTTATCATCTGTAGATCTTAAGGGCATGTGATACTTGCAGTTTTTCCGGCTGTTTTCCACAAAAATGAAAATTTTTAAAAACTAAATTCGGAAATACTATAATATATCATAACGGACGTTCCCGGACTCTTTTTTTATGGATAATAACGAAAAAATTTATTGTGCTAAATAAAAATGTTATGCATATGCATTATTTCGAGGTTACGTTGTTTTTCATCTCTGTCTTCCGATAATCTGGAAATTATTTATGAAATAAACTTTTTTGATTGCCTGCAAACAAGGTTAGTTCCAGGAGATTAGTTACAATGTTTATTTGTAAGTCCAAAGTTTTCGTCTGAAAATATTGTGTGTGAAGGCAAAATATTTCTTATCCTAGGAATAAAGCCGGGGGAATCTAACACTGAAAAAATCGATACTGTTTCCTAAGCGCTATGCAAATTAATCACATTTTGCTAAATTAAAACTTTTTTGAATTAACCCACAAAAAAAGTGCGTGGGGACGTCCGTTAGCATGTTCGCTATAATTTACCAAATTTTTAAGACACAATATTTATTATTCTAGAAAAAAACCGGAAGAATCTAAAACTGGTAAAATCGACAATTTCCTAAGTATTACATGCCCTTAAAAAGTGAGATGTTACTCTCTAACATCCAAAATATTCAACTGAAATATCCGAGATATTACATGTATGGTTATGTCAAATAGAGCCTGTAAATATTTAAGGAGTTTGCTTATTTATGGTCATTTAAGGAATTAATTGATAAATTATTTGTGAATTTAAAATAAAACTTTAATGTCCTTACTCGAACGAAGGACTGATAAAGGGTATAAAATGTCGCTCAGATGATACTTTCAGTCAAGTTGAGGTTATGTTCAATATTTTTTATTTAAAATAAAAAACAGGGATAAGTAATCGGAGAATGAATGATCTGTAATCTGAATTAAATATTCTATTTATTTTAAGTTACTTGAACTCAATTTTATTTTAATTTCATAAAAATGTTATCAAATGTGTTAAGTCATTAAATTTGAAACTTAAGATCGTTCTTCCCTTCTTTACACGGAGAAACCTTTTGCTGCAATATTTGCTAAAAATCAGACTAGATTTTACTATTTTTAATTTGTAATGGAGGGACATAGCGAAAATTTCGTAATGTTTACTACTCCAAGTAGTAACTAGTAACTACATGCCGAACTACAAAATTCATTGGGAAAAAATTTAAAAATGTTACATTTATTTCTACAGAAGATTGCAATATTTGCAAAGTACTATAGTAACGTCAAAAGAGACCGGCGCACTGATTTAGTAAGCAACTTAGTAAAAATTGGTGCAGTCAGATTTACAGACGACAAAAAATAAACCCAACATGCGCCGCGTCGCGTTGAAGGTCACTATACGTATCCCTTACACGAGCATGCGACGTAAATGCAGACTTATTTAATATGGGATGTTGAACTCTTTCGCAGTATTACATTTATTTAAATTGCAATTGTACAATACACACACGATTATATATAGTTTATACATTATTATATACATGCAGGAATATTATATTACAAGCTGAAATAGAAAAAGGCGATTAAAGTAAAAAGCTGGTGGGAATCGAACACGGGTCTTCAGCGCGGCAGCACGGGGTTTTTGTATTCGGCTAAACTAGATAATTAGATCCAGAAATTTATCGCTCTTATCAAGTAAATGCTAGCAGTCAAATTGACTTCCATTAAATTATTTATTAACTGTTCACAGTGATGGCATTTTTTAAATTCTAAGCATTATATCTTAACGTAATCAAATATCCTAATATCGAAGTTAAAAAATTATTTTTTGCTCTCTGGAAAATCTGTCTTTCAATTGTAACTTTTCGAATTATCCTAATTTATTGTAATAACGATCTTTACGCTTACTAAGTTACTTATGGCACTAATATTCGAGAGCGATCTTCCGAATTTGTCTTACTCCATAATACAAAAAATAAAAAGTGTTGTAGTATAATTCATATTCCTACAGACAATAGCAGTTCCTCTTACAAATGTAGTCTTTTATCTTATATTATGTACTTATTACTTCTACTCTTTTTATATAATCTAATTATGTCTCTCCTAATTTATCCTATCTAGGATTTTACGATAAAAAATACTGACTTCGTATTATCAATAGGAAAATTTCATATAAAAATAGCATAGCTTACGATTATTGTATTAAAATATACGAATTATCGCCTTGGTCCCTCGATTGTAACCTAATTTAGTCATTTTTCCAGTACAAAGTTTCTCAGTGTAGATAGTAAAAAGTCCTTATCCAATTTTATTTAAAGATATATAATTTTTATTATTTGGAAATGTTCCAAAATTGTAATATTCCATAATTTAAATAATTAAAATATATAGCCGTCAAATATAGTGGTGAAATTCCAATGCGCGATGCGCATGCGCTCGGACGGGTTTAAAATCTGAATGTGTTTCAATTTAACATAAAAATATTTTTACGCCTTACGTCTCAAAAATATGGTAAATGTTTGGCATGAATCTCTACATGTTAGGTGCTACAATCTTACTCTTTGAACATCTACATTTAAACATGCATTTTTTCCGTGTGTTTGCATTAAAGTGAAAATTAAATAAACAAAATAATAAATCTACTCTCATGCGAGAATAATTTTTGCACATGCGCACTTTAAAATATAGTTATTTTGCACACCACGAAAGTAATGTGTCAGTTGAATAGGAAAAATTCTTAGATGCTGATTATGCTGTTTTCAAATCGTTAGTTGTCAAATTAAAAGTTTTCAAATTTCTATACTTTGACTTGCCTGTGGACGAAATTTGGGATGGGCCTGATCATACCTGAAAAGTGAGCAAAAAGTTGGTCAAACACTGTTCTAGAACCTCTTGAGCAGGCTTAAAAAGCCTCTAGACAGGACCTTCTGCGCAAGGCTGAATAAATTTCCCAAACAAGCCTCTAGGGCACCCTGACAAGGCTTTCAGAGCCTTCTGACCAGATCTCTCCAGCCTCCTGAGCAGGCCTCCAGAGCCTCTTGAATAGGTCACCAGGGCCCTGTGATATATATGTTCTGGAGGCCTGCTCAGGAGGCTGGAGATATCTGGTCAGAAGGCTCTGAAAGCCTCGTCAGGGTGCTCTAGAGGCTTGCTTGGGAAAATTTTTAAGCCTTGCGCAGGAGGTACTGTCTAGAGGCTTTTCAAGCCTGCTCAAGAGGCTCTAGAACAGTGTTTGACAAACTTTTTGCTCACTTTTCAGGTATGATCAGGCCCATCCCAACTTTTGTCCACAGGCAGGTCAAAGTATAGAAAATTGAAAACTTTTAATTTGTCAACTAACGATTTGAAAACAGCATAATCAGCATCTAAGAATTTTCCCTATTCAACTGACACATTGCTTTCGTGGAAAAGGTGAAATTTCGGAGGAGCTTAATATCAAGCAACTTTGGCTCAATATTCAATTTATTACTTAAATCTTCTCAAATTTTTGACCGTTACAGACAAGTAGGTAGGTGTAACAGAAGTTGCGCGGGGTCTGCGGTTCTCATTCAGGCGAGAACAAACAAAAGCGAAGCGGGCTATAAT
>NC_046658.1:59231546-59241126 GCF_010883055.1 Belonocnema kinseyi | reverse complement strand
ATAATTTCTAAATATGAATCAGTGAAAAATTCACTGATTCAAAATCTTGATCATAAATCCATAGTAAAATTTGCTTGGAAACCGAGCAATTAATATAGATGATTATTATTTGTTTAATTATAAACTCTATTTTAAAAATAATGTTCTTGTATTGAAATTATTTACGCAATAAATAATTTTATACATTAAATTCGATTTTACATGAGTTTGTGAATGAGTTTCGGAGTTGAAGTAAGGTTAAATTAATAAAAATGCAATTAAAGATAATTAAAAACTTTTAGATTATATTTGCTTCAAGTTATTTTATATTTTATCACAATTATCAGGAAATAAGTTGCATTAGTTTGAATCACGGTTTTATGAAAATTCTGTACTTATTATGTATTTCTTTCAATAAATTTCATTTAGTAAAATTATTTACTGGCTAAATGATATTCAACATGTAATTCTATCGTGAATGAATTCCTGAATTAAAGTACAGTAACATTAATACATTTTGAATTAAAAATCACTGAAAGATTCTAGTTTATGATTGTTTTAAGTTAATTCTGATTCTATCACAAATATCGGGAAATGAGCTACATTAGTTTCGATCACGCTTTTATGAAAAGTAGATCATTGTGCGTTAAGCCTAGAAGAGTGAAGAACTTATAGACAGTTTTGTAACTTGTCTTTTTATTATGAAATAGTTAGTGAATAGTTAGTAAATTTTCTCTATATAGAGTATAATGAAGTAATTTTAGTATATAATAAAAGTAATTACCTCGTAATTATCCACCGGATAATCTGAGTAATCAATGGAGCTGTATTCTGGATCCGAAGTACTTCTTTTATAAACTGTGTGACCAAATGTTTTAGGGACCATTGCTATTATGGCCATTAAAAGTAGGAAATTCAAAAGCGTTCCAAAGATCGCGCTCGCCATTCGTAAATCCGTAATGCCGTTTTTTTGTTTGTATATATCACTTAAAAGTCACTCAAAAATGTCCCTATAAACATGAGATGAAATCTAAAATTCTTTCTTGCTCATATTTTCCTTTTTTCTTCTTTTTCTTTTGGCACTATTTTTGTAACCTTTTTGTTCAAAGATAGTTATATTTAAACTGCACGATTGAAAGAAGCTTTGGCTGTTTTGAAGCACGAGTTTGCAGTCTTGTGAAAAATGTATTATCTATTTGCTGTTCCGGTGAAAAATTGTCTTCGGTTTCTTAATCTTCATGCACGCGATTTTTCTGACACTTATTACCACTTGCAAGCCACCCTCTTCGTTACCGGGAGGTGCAATGTGTCGACAAGAGTTCCTATCGCGCCCTCCTATATACTTACTTTCCCGTGCTTATGGTGGGAGCCACGCAAGCGCGAAAGTTTCGGACTGTTTACATTTATTGCGTGCGTTCTGCGATGTTTCTTCTTTCTTCTATAAAGTATATGCTGCGAGAATACGCGATTTGTGAGATTATGGACAGCTTCGCGTAAGACGAATTAGAAGAACATCGTGGCATCAATCTTGAGCTTTTCAATATTTAACATTGGTGGTTAATGTGTCCTTTGATGATGGGGCATATTTGGGCAGTGAGCGAACAAAACATGATAAATCCATTCGAGATGATTCTTTAATAATTAGACTGTATCTCGATTGATATGCAGCATTTTGTCTTTGAACGCACCAGAGACAACAAAAAATTTAATAGTATATCATATAAAGGAAACCATCTAACTAGTTATACAATATTCTCGAATTATTAAAGTTACGAGCTTGGATTTATGCAGTTTTTAAAGCATATGAAATACTTTAGTACAAAAAAAGCATTTTAATTGAAGTATTTTGAAGATTACAACATTTTTAAAGCGGGAGTTTAATAGTACTATCAACATCAATCACTCGCTATGCGCGCATGTAGTTATTTGATATAAGGGAAAATATAATTTTTAATACAAAACACAAATTTCAAATAACTATTTATGTTTCAAATTTATTTCTTTATTTATTTTTGAGGTTAATCAAATATAATATTTCTGCAATTCTTAAGAAAATTCGAAAAGATTTGTTTTTAATTTTAGATACGTTAAATAAAAATTTCAAGACGCAAGTTATTCTCCAGTCATATAGTTGAATTTTCTAAAAAAAAAATAAATGAATGCTGAAAGAAATATGTTATTTTTGGTATTTCAGTTAAAAATGAATTTTATTTCACATAAAAAACATTTAAATTAATTAACAAAAGTCCAATTTTGAAAATGCGTCATACATTGGAGCAGGTGTAACGTGGCTGTTTCCAGCCCAGTATCGTCCGCACATGCGCACTCCGCCGGCGGGCCGACATGAAACCTTATGTCCGCCACATGAAACTTTACGCCCGCGACATAAAACTTTACACCTGCTACACACACACACTGCACCACGCAAGTGAGAATATGAAGAAAATTATATTTATCTTTAAAAAAATTGAATCTCTGGACCCTACAGTCTCCTTTCTGCTAAGTACGCTATTTCTTGCTTTCACTTACAATTTGAAGTTTTCAACAAGACCAAACATCGTTTATCTCCTTCTCATGTTTGTTTTTAAGAAGGGTAGGTCAAAAAGTATCGTGTGTATCAAGCGCGTACGGCTATTTTGCCTCGTGTGATAATGTACTATATTTAAAACAAAACAGTTATATCCTCATTTAATAACATGAATTTAAAAGAAAACGAATTTTCAATAAAATAGTTACATTTCTAATTAAAGAAACAACATTTGATCTAAAGTTAAAAATCTATAACCAAGAAAGCAAATTTTTAACAAAGTAATTTAACCTTCATCCAAAAAGTTAAATTTTTAACAAAGTAGTTGCATTTTTAATAAAAAAAGATTTTACAGTCAAGAATGAAAGAAATTTTTGGCAGTATGGAATTTGAAGGCAAAAATAATATTTAATAAAAAAGAAAAATGATGAATAACTATTTATTTTTAAATTTCCTTGTTTATTTACTTTAATTTTATATGAATATAATTTGCATAGCTTTCACGAGAAAAAGTTTAACAAGATTTTTGAATATTTAACATATGTCGAAACAGTATATAGAAAATTTCAAGAACTTTTTTTACTAGTTTTTTTAGAAAATCATTTAGGATTTTTTGATGCTTGCAAGAGATTTAAAAATATTTTACGAATTTTCGGAAATTTTTCACAATTTTGAAATATTTTTTTCTTTCAAAAATTTCTAAATATCTTTTAAACCGAGTTGAATTATTAATAAAATTGTGTGAAAATCTTTCTGATTCATTTTTGATAGTTCTTTTAATCGTTTGTAATGTTTTGAAATCTTTTAGAATATTGTCTGAAAATTAATTTTAGGAATTAAAAAAAATCTTATCTTGAATCTTTAAAAAATCTTGTAAAAACTTCAAAAATCGACATTTTTTAAGCTGTTAAAAATATTTTGAATTTGTCCTAAAATTTTGAAAAAATTCTGAAAAATTAAAAAACTGTTTTAAAATCTTCCAGATTAATTTTTGAGAATTTTAGAAATCTTTTTGACTGTTTTGAAATTTTCTTAAATATTTTCTTTAAGTAAACTTTGTCAAATGAAAAATCATGCCAAATTTTCCCAGAAATCTTTAGAATATTTTTTACTTCTCTTGAAACTATTTCAAATTCTTAACATTTTTCGGGTTGAAATCTTCATAAGCCTTTATTTTGTTTTAAATTAAATTTTTTTGTTTAGTTAAGAATTTTTTTGTATCTTTCTAAAACATTTTAATTTCTTAAACTGATTTTATTTTTTTTAAATTTGGTCATCGTGCAAGAAGTTAAAAAAGATTGCTTTGAAATCATTGAAAATTCTTTCCCGAAACTTAGGGAAATCATATGAAATAAAGGATCATCTTAAATTATTTAAAAAAATACATTTTATTTAAAATTTTTGAATTATTTTTATATTATTTTTAAATCTTTTCAAAATTTCGAAAAACTCGAAATACCTTTTGAAATAATTTAGAGGTTTCCTAAATTGTGTTTAAATCCCGAAAAAAGGTTAAATATTGTCTTAAAATATTCAGGTTCTTTTTTGACGTATTTTGAATATCTCAAAACCTAAAATTACTCTTTTAAAATAAGCCCTAAATCATTTTAAATTTTACTAGAAGTCGTATTATCGGTACCGGTAATTTTTTTGTTACTGGTACCGATAATCTATACTCTTTGTAAATGAAAGTATTTAAAGTTATTGGCAATACTTGTATTTCTTTCATCTCTTTAAAATTTTGAAAAAGTGTAAAAATTGTAGAATTACCATATATTGTGATAACAAAATGTGAAAAACAGAATTATATCCTAATATAAAAAACGGTTTACAAAAATATAGTGTAAATAAAGCAAGGGATGCTAATCTGACTGACGACCTCCACCAGGAGCATCTTACAGAAACATGACGTTATTTTGTCGAATGTCAGCAGTAAATGAAGGGAAGTATTTTTCTATCTATTTATAATCAATTGACACTGTGACTGGGGAATTCACGGTAAAATATGTTTTTAATCGAATGATGCTGTTTCATCTGGTTTTTATTACACCATTGCGCATAAATTATTGCGTCATAAGCTAACAATTAAGTTGTGTCCTCATTCTCATGGAATTGCATACATGTGAAGGGCCAACAAGAAGTTTTTATTTTTTTAACTATGAAGTAATGCTATGATCATTTCCGCAAAAATATATTTTGGAGCCTTGAATGTAAGCATAATATAGAGAAAAATAGTTGGTGTTCTAGAAGTACTTTCTTTAAAAAAAATTATTAAAAAATTATTATTTTTTTATTTATCTCCTTATTATGAACAGAATTGGTTCATGATTTTTTCGGGACTCCCTTAGTACCCTATATATAACATATATTTTAACCATCATGATCAGTAAAGCCGTTTTTGAGAACATTTTATTTTTTTTATTTCTCACAACTTGTTTATAACTTTTGTAATGAAAATTTATTCAGTTAATACTTGGGATAAATTTATCAGTCTTTAAGGTAATAATATTTTAAAGATAAAAATTTAATCAGTTCTTAAACTCTTGATTTTTGTGCACATAATTTTTAAAACTAAAGGTGAAAGCATTGACAATAGTAATTTGGTGATTGTGAATTCTCTTCTGTTAAAGCTCCTTCGGATTTAACGAACACATTCTCATCACGTATCTCGTGCTTTGCAGTCGAGTTTATCCCTGAAATTTTACATCATTCCCATAAATGTATATTATTATAATTCATAACTTGCAATGGTATTAAAACAGACGTAGTTTCATTGCCCCGTTTTAAAAAAATGCGCATTCTTTAAAAGAAATTTTGTTATTATACATTTTATTGCATTTTGTAGGACATTTAGAAATGAAACTTTTTCTTTTCTTGACTTTTTTTCATATAGTCCGTTATTTGGTCTGAAAGGTTTATTTTCGTGTGTTTGGAATTTTGTAAATGCTTTGACTCTGGTAATTTTTGGTTCTATGAAAAAAGTCATCGGAATAAATTTTTCAACTTTTTGAATACTATAAACATTCGTACATAAGATTTTTAAATAAAGAAAAAAGTGGTCCCAAAAATATTCAAAATGCGCTCACTTTTTGAATTTTCATCCAAAATGGCTGGCTAACGAACTTGACCTTTAGATTAGGACCCTAAATGAGTGTACCAAAGGCCGATCTAATAGATTAACTTTTTGAAAGATTATTGTGGATTCAAGGGGTCTCAAAAAGTGGACATTTGACCAAAACTGGGTGGGTCAAATTTTAAACAAATCTAATACCTTCTCTGATGAGATTGTATGTAAAATTAATTAAAACCATTTTTTCAGCTATGTACATATATTAGTGAATATACACAGGAATTCCAAATTCATTTAGCTATTTTTTACTGGGAAATCAGTGAAAACTAATAGAATCTATTTAAATTATCACTTATTTAAATAGCCAGAAGTACGCCACTTATTTAAATTAACATAGAGCTATTATAATCAACGATCTACCTCTGGCCATTTGAATCAGTGAAAATCTACTTTAATTCCAGTCATTTTGCTACTGGAAACTTAGTATATAATACTGGTATAGAACCTTAGTTGAATAGTCAATGATTTTCACGAGGATTTTTAGGACATTTTATAATTTTTACTTATTATGCAGCCAAAGGAATTTTTTAGTTTTTTAAAGAATCACATAATTCTATATTTGTGACGACTGTGCTATTCGATAGCAAGTCATGGACCTATATCAAGAGAATGATAAAAGTAAAATTAACATGATTAGCATGAGATTCCTGCGCATAATATGCTGGAAAACACTGATGGACGAAGTGAGTAACGAGATAATCCCCAAATAATGTGGTGCAGAAGAGACACTACACGGAAAAAACAATATAGCTGAGAGAACAATATTTTGGTCCTCAGAACTAAAAAGTATAATTCTTGCACCAGCACTACCGGATGGTGCTCACAACTGTACCATTATAGGCGTAACAACTATACAAGTATTCTTAAACGTCATATTGCTCTACGAAGTATACAAGTTTTTTGACTTGACAATACGTGATATGAAAATTCTTTCGAAAGTTATCGTGCTACAAACTAAAAATATACGCACACACTTACACACACATTCTCGAAACGCTGTTTTTCTGGTTCAGTAGGTACAGAAACGTGGATATTTGACAAAAAAGATACGGTACGAAGAAGCTTTTACAAAAAAAAACTCCTCGAGCGAAAAACGCTTTCCTTCCATTTTAAGGTTAGAGTCACACGTGTACGCGAAGCAGTGAATTGGTCCCGCGACAAATCAATATAGTTGTCTCACTGATACCGCATGGGTCCAGAGATTATATAAGCGTACTTCACTGAACTATACTTCTGTATAGTTAGAGCGGCAATACTGATTTTTCTGTGTAGTTGACACATGGGAAAGTAGTTGGCTAAGGACGTTTGGACATGCTGATTGAATGAAAGAGGAACGGCTAACGAAATAAGTGTATTAAGGTAAAGTAAATGGCAGGGTGCTCAGAGGCAGACCGCAGAAAGACTGGTTAGCATGTGTGAATGAAAGCCCAATCAGAAGAGACATAAGAAGCCACAGAAATACGAAAGTATAGTGAATGATGCCTGAAACAAAAGAGCTTGGATGCTAATGGACAAAAGTGGGGAACCTCACATGCCGACTTTGTGAAGCTCTTCACTTGGGGTGATTGATAAAGAGATTGATCATCAACTTGAGTCGGCACAGTATTTAAGGAACGAGCGTGTTATTTAAATAAATAACACGAGAATTTTAGATCAATCTAAAAATTCTATACCCCCTTCCTCAGATTACTCCCTTTCCCACCGAGTAAGACACGCCTACCCCGAAAGGAAATAGCTTAATGGTATAATAATAATAATAATAATAATAATAGTAATAATAACAAATATTATAATTTCTTTAAAGTTGATAAAAAACTTCAATAATTATTCATTTTATCAAAGGAAATGATTTTTCATTTTTACCCCTCTGTATAGCATTGCGTCATTCACATTTATAGATGACTCCAAAGACAAATTTTAATAGTTACACTGTAAAAACAGGTTGTGGAATTTTAGTATGCTAGGTGTATGTAAAAAGTAGACTTACATGCAGCGGCGTGCAATTAGTATAGAAATGTTGTTTGTCGTACAAAATTTATATCATATTACAAGTCAAAATCAGTCAGTTGCATTTATTCTTTCGCAGAAAGTAAGAAATAAAGTTTGCAAATGAAAAATCACGCTTCGCTCATGAAGCACGAACAAAAGAGCGAAAAAGAAAGCTTTATCGGCAAAATTACAAAAATGTGTAATATTATAATCGAAATCTACTATAAACTGGAGAAATTTTCGTTAGAAAGTCGAAATTTATGCACTGGCGGTAATTTTACCAGCATGGGGATTTTTACTACGTAGAGCGTGAGTCCTTTTTTTATAAACTCTGAACGTAGTGATTTTTAACAGGCCTTATGAATTCATACAAAGTCACAGAATTAAGCCTGTAAGAGATGTCATTCTAGACAACACGTTGAAATTTTCTTTCTAACCTGTAATTTTAATGTTTCTAAAGTGACATTCTATATGCGTACATTTACACTTTGAAGTGCAATTTTAAAACGTGTTTTTACAGTGTATAGAAAAAGCACATTATAGTATCAGAAAAAGTACATTTTTTGAGCAGACAAAATTGAAGTTTATTTTTAATTAAACTTTCAACCTTCATAATGTTGCAATGAGAATAATGTGTATGTCGGCATATAGGCTCTCTTGTGGCCATAGAGTACATTTTGCCAAGATTGTTACAGAAAATTAATTTATTTCAGCATAGGTATTTTATATTAAATTTGCCATAAATTGGCATATAACAGCAGTTGCATTTAATTGCAATTTTCTCTCATGCTAAAAAATTGAATATATAATTGAGTATATAATAGTATTTTTTGATACAAATGCGCGAAGATGGCAATAATCCCCCCCCCCCATGTGCAGCTATCGAGAGGAGGCTTGCGCGAACACCGGAGAAAAATGGAAGTGAAAAATGGGGTCTTTAGTGCCGTTAGTCAAGGTATTCATTACTAAACTGGCGTTCTAAAAAAAATTCTACATTGAAATTATGTTATTGATTCAAGTGCAATCGCGATATTAACTTCCTCAGGTATCAACAGAGATTACAGGTTGTTAGTGGTCTGATCTTCTAGCGCAATGTAAGGAGTCCAGTTCAGAATAGGAATCATTCCTATATTCGCTACAGTAAAGAATAATTGGCCAAAAAAATGTACAAGGACACAGAGCGGCGGCTGTTAACGGGTCGATATAGTCAATTTTCATTTTATAAACTTACATTCATTTATATACTATAGCTATATATAAATATATATATTCAATAAGTTTTAAATATTAAATTATGAAAACTTATTTGCTGAAACAGAAAAGGTCGAGTTAGATGAAAAAAGGTAGTTGTCGAGAATTGAACCCGGGTTTCCAACGAAGCAATCAGCTTCACTCTGTAGTTCTATTCAATAACGTTCGGGCAGCACCGAACCGAAACTTGCTTACGTTCGGTGCTGCCCGAACGTTATTGAATGCGGGGCATCCAGGAATGATTACTGGACTACTCCATACTCCATTTAACTCCCAATAGAACACTATAAACTATACTTCGATTAAGACTTCGTCCTGTCGACAATTGAGACACGGCATTACAGATTTCCATTATTGATTTTTAAAATATATTAACTTAAGCTTTCTATTATTTTTTGAGAAAATTCCCTTTTTATGAGGCACTTTAGTTTTTAATTTGTGTAAAAGTTAAATGCACTTAAATTGTAGGTAGTAAATTACGAAAAGTATACAATAAATTTAAAGTATTAAAAGATAAGGTTTCATCGAGGGTTTCATGCAGCAGATATACACATTTTTAATGATAAGTGTGTAGTTTTACATTCCTTCTTGTCTCTTATGCATACAGTCTGTCAAGATAAAGCGTGGGTAACTTTTTTGGTAAAATATTTTATTTAAACGCATGTTTCTACATGGAATTACATTTGTCAAGGTGTCGAGCAAAA
>NC_046658.1:59222739-59231446 GCF_010883055.1 Belonocnema kinseyi | reverse complement strand
CTTGATTTAGTTATGGAGCGATTAATTTTGTAGGTTTAACCTTGCACTGAACTTGATGGTGACCTGATGCCGTCAAACGGACACCGGATTCGAATTCAGCGATCACTTAATACTGAAGTTACCCTAATTGAGTTGTTGTTAAATCAAAAAGCATGAAAGAGGGTGCTCTTCTTAATATTTTGACACCAAAATCATGTCGATACACCTTACCGACTGCGAGTAAAGCCACCCACGCTTTAACTTGACAGACTGTATATTACTAAAATTTGGTAATCATTAAACGATTCGTGTACTGAATATCGAACTCTTCAATATCATTTTTCTCCGTGCGTGTTGCAAAAATAATTTGATTAAATTATGAATTGTTTCTCTACAAATTATTGTATTTCACTCATAGCATCTTTTTACACTCTTTTAACCAAATTTAAATTAAATTATTTTTATTATTTTATTATTACACCATTAAGCCATTTCCCTTTCGGGGTAGGCGTGACTCACTCGGCAGGGGAAAGGAGTAGTGTGTGGAAGGGATAGAGATTTTTCAGATTGATCCAGAATTCTCGTGCTATTTAAGTAAATAACACGTTCGTTCCGCAACACTGCTCCGACCCAGGTTGCTGATCAATCTCTCTATTTTTAAATGTAGAAAATTAGTTAGGAGAAAGTCATGAGAAATTTAAAAAGTAGGAAAAGTCGATCGAATTTTGCGGCCAGTCTATTGTGTCTGTACTTTATTCCTGGTATGAGAAAATAAACCCGCAAATATCGTGAAACCTATTGCAAATTACCTGCGGTGAATTGTGGAGCATTTGGTGTCAGAGTTACAAGTTAGCCTCCCCGCGGGTTTGACAATATTACAAAGTCAGGGCCGAGAATTGCAGTGGGAATACTGACACGTCTCAGATTGCAAAGATCGTTTTCCTCCGCCAGATCTTGAAAAGTTCATCGACTCGTTTATTCGTACTTCCAACCTCGCTAGAATTGAGACGAATTTACAGTACATGTAAATCAAATTTTCACTTTCCCTGTGCACGCCAGCCATATATCGCACTTTCAAATATTGATAGAAGATTTCCTCGCGGAATTATAAAAGGTTAGTTTATGAACAATTTTGTTATTTTCCCTGCTATTGCAATGTAAATGTTCATACTGTATTTCTTAAAAATTAAAATATTAAATTTATATCAACATGTTGGAAAACATTTCAAGAAAGGCATATCCAGTAAAAAAACTTCTACAGCAATTAAATAGGAAAATCTGTTTACATTAATTTAAAAAAGTTAATTTGATAGCAAATAGTTGAATTTTCAAACATAAATATCAATTTTCAACAAAAAGTTATTTTTTAACCAAATAGTTCAATTTTTTATGAAATTGTTTAATTTTTAAACCAAAAAGACGAATTTACTACAAAGCAGTTTAATTTTGAACCCGAAAATATGCATTTTTAACTAAAATTATGAATCTTATAGCCACCAAAAATTAATTTAAAAAGAGCAGTTTATGGTGATATTTCAACCAAAAAATATTTAAAATAAAAATAATAAAAATTCGAATTCAGGAAAACAGATTAATTTTCAATCGAGAATCCTAACCATAAATAGAGTAATTACTAATCATACAGTAGCATTTTGAACTAAAAAGAATTAATTTTCTTTAAAAAAAAAAACGAATCTTCAAACATTTACATTTTCAAATAAACTGATTATTGTTTAACTAAAATTATGAATCTTAAAAAAAATGAATTATCAATAAAAGAGTTCAACATTCAACCAAAAATATGGGGTTTTAACCCAGAAGATTAATTTTCTTAAAATGGAATAGTTAGATTTTCAACCAGAGATGAATCTTCAAACAAAAAATATATTTTTAACAAAATAGTTGCATTTTAAGCCAAGTAGTTGAATTAAAAAAAAACATCTCTCTTTAACAATATAGTTGTTATTTTCAACAAAATAATTAAATTTTTAACCAAATAGTAGAACGGTTATCTAAACGAGATGAATTCCGAACCAAAAATTTAATGGCAGACTTTTCATTAATAATACTTGGATTTTCTTATCAGGTTATATTAGTTCAATTTTCATTGAAGCGAAAAAACGAGAAAAAGGAGAACTTTTTAACCCAGCGTAGTTTTTGGCGTAACTTCCCCCACCCCTACATAAATTGGTAACGTAATTCGTGGACAACTCCTAATAGCACTTTTCACACGGATTTCCACATGTGACTTATTATTGGCTCCATTCCTTTTCACGGCATACAACGAACCGTTTTCAAGTTGAAAAAGTTGTCTTTTTGAACAAATGTGTGTGTGTGTAATATTCCATACATACTTGACAAAATGGCCGTTATTTAATTTTCTCTATAAAAAAATTTTGGTTTAATCGGAAAATTTCTATTTTCTGTGTGGGGTACATTTTTGGATCTAATAGGTTCTGTGATAACTATCTGCAAATATGTCAATTTTCGTGCAAATTCAATTTTCATAACGCTCTAGCTTGAAAACGGATCTGAAAAATTTGAAAGGATATACAAATTTTATTTGGAATAAGCTTTCCCAATATAATTTAAAAACATTCTTTCCTTCAAAACTAACGTCATTGTTTAGAAAAAAAAAATGTGCCCGTTATGCGGGCATATACTTATCGCACGCTGTGCGTGCGTCTCGCACGTTTGAGGGCGCCTAGGGCACGCGACTGTTGGTTCTCGCGCTTCGCGTTCGATGATGTATGTATCTCGCGCGTCGCGCTCGATTATGTATTCACCTCGCGCTACGCGCGCAGTCATTATATTTTCGCACATTCTTGCGCAAACCTTTTGAAATTAAGACTCAAAGCATCCACTACTGTAATTTTGTGATTGTCAATTCTCTTTCTTTAAAAGAGCTAAGCTCGAGACTATGAGCGCACCTACGGCACGCGATTCGTGCACAGACCGTTTAACATCAAAGGTCAACGGACCGACAACTGTAATTTCGTGATTTTGAACTCTCTTTTGTTAAAGCTCTTTCGTCTTTAACGAACAGACTCTTATCACGTATCTCGTACTTCGCACTCGAATTTGTCCAACATGTCAACTTTTCTTTATTATACACAGCACTTTTATATCAATTATAATACATTTTTGTGTAACAAAATTGTGTTTATCATGATTATTTTTTTCTTATTTTGCTTTAAATTGTATTCTAAGCTGCGCTGAAACATGTATCATTTCAATAAATATATATCATTACAATTCTTAACCCTCTCAGTCTAGACTTCCGATATTTTCAGCTCAGCCTAGACTGGACATTTTTACCCAAGCAAAGTTTAAAGTCCAGTATCTCTAGATTAAATTAAGGTATCAGGATCAATTTTCTTTAAAAAGTGTAGCTAAGAGTCTCAAGAAAATGACTATTCTAAAATAAATAAGATTAATTCAACATATGGTACATATATTTTCAGAAAACTAAATGAACTTTTCAGTAAAAACGTTTTTTAGAATTTTTTTGTTTAACAGTTTGTAGAATTAAGAAAGTATTTTTAACTGTAATAATTGTGTAGTGCGAGAGTAGCTTTTTACAAAACGTGCAGAAAAGTTTTGTTTTTCTGCCGAGATGACGTTGAAGTTTGCCACAGATATGGATTTCAAACTTGTCTAATTAATTGAAAAAAACTAAGAATCACATCAAAAAAGTAAAAACACCCACTGAAAAATGCTGGTGTTAAATTTGTTGCAGCTCAAATTTCATTGGTCTCCCAATGAGCATTTGAAACAATTTTCAAGTCTCAAATGTATTCCTCTGAACGTAGGTGCAAATCTGGCATCTAGGGGAAAGTATCATTTGGAGACTGAATTTTGGCTCAATGCCGAGAGTTGTGGAGTGCTGAATCGCGCTGTCAGAACCTGAACATCTGTCAAAGCAACTATTCTCATTGCAATATTAGACTAAATAATTGTTAATAAGGAAACTGATAGAAATAATATTTGCCTAATTTTAAACTTTCTTTCATTTGACACTGTGTACTAGTCACTTAGAATAAAATGATAACTTCCTAATGCAACTTCCAAATGTTAGGTTATTCATGGCCGTCGACTTTAAACTAAAGCCGGGATGTGTAGAAAACGTCATGACCGTCTACATGTACAATTAGGTATTTTCACATCAACCACTAGCTAACTTCACTTTTTTGAATACAGAAAATCTAGAAGAAATTTCTTCAAACGAACAGGCATCAATTAAGCTGAAGACGGTCACGACTTAGTTTTTACATCCCGGCTTTGGTGGTTTGAATGTCGGGTAGGTTTTGACTAAACTAAGTTTTGGATATTATATCACGCCAAGTACAATTTTTATTCCAGACACTATTAGTCACTAAAAAATGGGAGTAAATTAAAAGTTACGTAATTATGATTATAACTTACTTGCTTATCAACATCTATTTCACCCAAATAGCGCCCGACAAAATCATTTTGACAGGTGACAGACAGTTTGTCGACGACACTCCACGTTGCTCTAGATGACAAAAATCAGTGTCTAAATGATGTTTTTCCCCTTGATTCTCCGAATGAACATGTGTGGCTCAAATTTGTTGCAATTCACTTGAACACCGATTTCGGTGTACGATAGAGGATTGGCGATTTTCTGTGCCTCTGGATTTATCTCGGAAATATCTCGGTGTGCATTTTTTTGTTTAAACAATTTGTTAAACAATTACGCCATCTGTTATCTATCTGCAATTGTTATAAGCAAACTATGGATCGGATTGAAAAACTAAGTGCACTATTGCATTCCTCTCGAAAATATCTACATGTGCAATTTTTTTGTTTTTTCGTAAACTCATTTTTTAAACAATTAGAGCCTTTGTTGTTCAGCGCTCTGTTGCTCCGTGCTCATAGATATGAATTTGAAAGTTTTGTATTTAACTTTTTTAAAACTAAGAGTCACATCAAAAAAGTAAAAACGGAGTAACAGAGCGCTGAGCAACAAAGGCGCTAATTGTTTAAAAAATGGGTTTACGAAAAAACAAAAAAAAATGCACATGTAGATATTTTCGAAAGGAATGCAATAGTGCACTTAGTTTTTCGATCCGATGCATACATTGTTTATAACAATTGCAGAAAGATAACAAATGGCATAATTGTTTAACAAATTATTTAAACAAAAAAATGTACACCGAGATATTTCCGAAATGAAGCCAGAGGTGTTTTTACTCTTTTGATGTGCCTCTTAGTTTTTTAAAAATTAATTACACAACTTTGAAATCCATATCTACGGGCATGGAGCAACAGAGCGTTGAACAATAAATGCCCTAATTGTTTAAAAAATGGGTTAACGAAAAAACAAAAAAATGCACATCTAACTATTTTCGAGAGGAATGCAATGGTGCACATGGTTTTTCGAGCCGATGCATACTTTGTTTATAACAATCGCAAACTTCAACGTCATCGAGAATGGGCGGACAAGAGTGGCAACGCTTTGGCTTTTTAAGTACATTCATTTGAAAATCGTCGCGTGGATCTGCATACCTGGCCTTTCTTCATAAGGCAACAACTCGTGAATCATATCCCTCAAAAAAGAGGAAAGAGTTGAAAGCGTCAAACGAATTGCTAGTTAAGGCTTGTTTAAAGCCATTGACAAATCTAATATGAATTTAGACCTGCCAATTCCTTTATTTTCATCGCGAAAAGTATCCTCCATTTCCTCCTGAAGTCCTGCAGGCGGCACAACGACTTGCGCCTCTCGACGAGCGAGTGAGCGCGCCACGCGCTTGCAAATGCTTGAAAAAATCCGAAGAAACATCCATTATTCTCTCCCATTCAATTGAAAAGTATGACAAAATATATATTAGTATTAGTTTCTTTATTGTATAATAATATACAGTGTTATTTACATAGTGTTGGATTTTGTTCTGAAGTCGACTTTCACATGTTGAGCTTAGCCTGGGTAGTTTAGACCCGCACAAAAATTTTCGATGCGTAACCTTCGGCTGTTAAGGCCCGACTAGCACTAGTCGAGTCGAATCATGAAATAGTAGTATCCACCTTCATTATTTTTTACGCACACTCATTGGGACTTCTCATTGCCGCATTTTAAAGACACAGCGAACCAAAAATATTATATTATAAATTTCCTTATTTTTACCATTTTTTTTAATCTTGTTTTTCACGATTAAAAGAAAATTTACTCATCCTTTCGAAAATTGGTTAATAATAAATTTATATATCTTTTTAGGCGAACAATTTTTGTCTGTTAATTTTAGTTCATACCTTGTGACGTTTTTTCAAAAAAAATTAATATTTTTATTTTGAATGTTCTTTTTTACGACTAAAGCAAAAACTACGTGTCCTATCAAAAATTATAGCTCTTTTTTGAATGAACAAGTTTTGTCTAATTTTTTTCGTAGCTTGTATCGAAAAGTGATTCATTATAAATTTGTAGTTCTTTCCAGGGCGCAAAATTTGAGCTTTTTCATTTTTTTCGTATCTTGCATAGTTTGACCAAAAAATGGAATTTTTTGGATTTTTCATTATTTTCGGTACGATCAAATTTGGAACTTTCAACTTTTCGACCAAATAAAAAAAGTTATCATAATCGTGTAGGGCTTTTAAAAAGCAAAGGTTTTCTTCTCTTGACTTTTTTTCACATCATGCGTTGTTTGGCTTAAATTGTTCATTTTAGTTTTTTTTTTAAATTTTTAAAATGCTCTAACTCTGATAATTTTCTTTCTATAGAAAAAAGTCATGGGGATGAATTGTTTGACTTTCTGAGTACTATGAATAACCGTCCATAAAATTTTTTAATCTTGAAAAAATGTGGTTTCAAAAATTTTTTGTACGATCAAATTTGGAATTTTCAACTGTTCGACACAAATTAAAAAAGTTGTTATCATAATATTGTGGGGCTTTTAGAAAGAAACATTTTTCTTACCTTGGCTTTTTTCGCATGATGCGTTGTTTGGCTTAAAATGTTCATTTTATTTTATTTTTTTTTATTTTGAAAATGCTATAACTCTGGTAATTTTTGATTTTTTGAAAAAAGTCATTAGGATTAATAGTTTGAATTTTTGAATACTATTAATTTTTACAGAGAATTCTTGAATTTTGAAAAAAGTGGTCTCAAAAATATTCCAAATGAGCCCACTTTTCGAATTTCCATCCAAAATGGCTGGCTAATGAACTTAACCTTTAGTTTAGGTACTAAACGAGTGTACCAAAGGGAAATCCAATAGATTAATTTTTTCAGAAGTTATCGTGTTCACAGACAGGCAGACATACATACACACAGACATACAGGCATAGAGACACACAGTCAGACACATTTGTAAAAACCTGTTTTTCGGATTCAGGGGGTCTTAAAACGTGGACATTTGACAAAAACTGGGGCTTCAAATTTTACACAAATCTAATATCTTCTCTGGTGAGAATGTAAAAATGTTTAAACAATTTTTGCGCCAGATTTTGAAAAATTACCCTTCATATTCATAACCAGGAGACTGTTGCGGACTATTTAAGCCGAAGGTATTGAATAGCACTGTTAGAGTATACAGAAGTGTTACTGGCTACTGAACTACCAGATGCTGCTCGAAAAGTCGCTTTAATTAAAGGGATTCTGCTCGTTGTTGAACCAACACGTTTCAACTATAATTGATGGCTAATAAACATTCTACCTGACAGTGTCCTTCGGACGTGACAAACGAGTTTGAATCCTCATCTTCTTGCTTACTAGTTAGTTACCGCGCTCTATGCGATGTTGAGTAGAGTGTCCTGAAAAAGCTTGATGCTTTTTTTTTATAACGCATCCTCTAAACTCGTTCTATTTAATAAAACTATAAATTTATATTATTATTTTATTTAAAAAAATACTACTCTTAAACTTAAAAGCGTATAGGGATTGGAATATCAACTTGTGCATGTTACAAATTTTAGACGTAATTCTCTGGATTATTTTTTAGTTAAATATCCTGGTACGATATTGGAAGGTGTAAGTTGATATTTTCAAATTAAACCCCTATAAAGGGTAGTTTTTCATGATTAGGGGTAGTATTTATTATCTTATTAGGTTATTTGTTATGAATCAAACAAAAATACGCATTTATTTTTTCACCAAGTGGAACCAGTTTTATATTTGTATTAACCTGAATATTAAATTTGTCAACCTTCAAAAAAATAAATAGAACTGCAACTTATATTTATGTAAAAATAAGTCTTAATCGAGATTTTTTTTCTTCAATCATATTCGCTACTTAATTCTTTATTGGAAACAAATTACATTGCTACACCACTCATAGAAATGTCTTCTTGTGAGAAAAGGATGTTTCTTGACGTAAATTGACGTAAATGGAATTTCCTCTCAAATTTAGGGTTGACAAGATTTTCATTTGTCTCAATAGGAATTATTTTGCAACAAATTTCTTCCTTATCGGACTAACTTCACCTAATCTTGCAGTCAAACAGCTCTGTTTTGTAAAACATACCGAGGCGTCCTAACGATAGGATGCTAACGCACACGATAGACTAGATAATACTTAACCAAAAATATAAACAGTTAAAAGCTAACCGAGAAGTTAGCGCTGAAAAGTTTTAACTCGCGTAATTGAGCAAGATGAAGCTAGAAGTTGGCCAAAACTAAAAGGTGCTCGCTCGCTCCATTAAATTATGAAATTTCTATTTCGGGCGAGCAAATTATGAAGGTGCCACTTCTCGCTTATAACCTAAACACGAGAAG
>NC_046658.1:59203537-59222639 GCF_010883055.1 Belonocnema kinseyi | reverse complement strand
TAACCTAAACACGAGAAGTGGTACCTTCATAATTTGCTCGCCCGAAATAGAAATTTCATAATTTAATGGAGCGAGCGAGCACCTTTTAGTTTTGGTCAACTTCTAGCTTCATCTTGCTCAATTACGCGAGTTAAAACTTTCCAGCGCTAACTTCTCGGTTAGCTTTTCATGGTTTATATTTTTGGTTAAGTATTATCTAGTCTATCGTGTGCGTTAGCATCCTATCGTTAGGACGCCTCGATATATATATTCACGTCCTTCAAAACAAAACAGACAAGAGGAAGATATTTTCTTTGAGAGACACTAAATACCTGAAGCGTCAAATTGCGATTTCAAAGTGTATCTATTGGTTGCAGTAGGAAAAAAAAATATTGAAAACTACGTAGTTGACAATTGTCGCACATCAAATTACATTTAGCTGAATATTAAAAAGTTTACTTAAGATTGTTATACCTTAAAACAGTTGGCACTTATTCCAGTAAATTTATTCTGAAATTATGTCAATATATAATCGATGACTTTAAACAACATGCTTTGTTTAAAAAGCTAATGTGTTTGTTTTTGTTTAATAACAAATTGATTGCGAACGAAAACCACGTTTTGCCAACTTCGACTAGTGGGACGGTCATCGGAAAAATGTTAGTTAAAGTAACTTATTGCGAAAAAGTTGTTCACTAGACTTTGAAAAAGTTGTTCTGAAAATTTGAAGAAATCCGGTCGAAAATTGTGGAAATGGCAACGAGTTGAAGTCAACACACGCTGTCGCTGCAGTGCACCGCACTGAATAAACGATATTCTAATTTTAAGAATATCCCACTAAGTTGAGAATATTTGCAACTTTAATAGGCGCCAAGAATATATTCTTAATGTAAGATGGAGGCCCTCTTACCTTAAGAATATATATTCTTGTCTAATTTTAAGGATTTCACATTAAGTTTAAGAATATGTGCAACTTAAGTAGGTACAGTTAATCTTAGACTATAGTAAGATTTAAATATTTTTATTTCCAAAATATCTGTTTAGTAAATGATACAACATAAATTATTATTATATTATTTACCTCGCAATTTTACGTTATGCGCAACACACAACTTGTAAAACATCAGCTGGTTTAACTTCATAACATTATAAATTACACGCAGGTTCTTAAGCTTCTTCGTTAAAATGGGACGTCAGAACATTCTCAATCGAATATTTTTTGTATAGAAAAGGAAATAAATGTGCACACGCGATTCATTTTTCGAATTGTGTTTATAATTACATAATGTTGTCCCAACAACGACTAAAGTAAGAACTGCATAAACAATCCTGTGGGCACACAAGTCTTAAACTTGTCCTATATACGTCTTTCGGCGGACGTCTTCAGGACGTCCTGAGGATCTTTTAAAGACATGAAAAGATCCAAAGGATGTCTTAAAGACCTCAAATCATATGACATAGAGGTACGTTCTAAGGACGTCTGTAGGACGTCCCGGTGCCTACTGGTACTTCTTAGCTGGGATTAACTCCAGAAAAATTCGCAAGTACATTTTTTAATAGAAATCTTTTAAATAATCATTTTTTTCTTGCAAAATCAGAAAGAGCACATGCGTTTGACCAAAAAGGGGCACTTTCATTAAGGGTACAACCCAATTTAAACGCTAAAAAAAAGCCATTCGTTTTACACTAATCGTGCCTCCCGTTCTCAAAAAAGTTATTTTGAGAAAAATGCGTGTAAAGTTTTTTCTTAAAACATGAGAAAAATCTTACCTAAATTTAATCAACGATGTGTGGACCATATATACCGCCTTCTGCTTGTTCCTGAACTTCAAATTCTTCCCATCAAGCATGTTTTCGTTTCGTTCTGGCCTCTTTGGAAGATTGTAAGCTGCGGCGATTGGCAACTTTAATGCGTAACTTATTGCGCTGCTTAGCGTATTCGATGACAATCTGGTTGAGTTTGATGCCTAATACCTCCATTATCTTAAAAACTGGCTTATACCCTTCATTGTAGATACAAACCGAAGTTTTGCATGCGATCTCGACAATTTGTTTGCCATTAAACATGTGCTTGGGCGCCATATCCCATACACACGTGTTCAAACTTTCATTGTTATTTTGTGTATGGCCCCCCAAGCACCGTTCGAGCAGCTCCGTTTTCGTTAGATACTCGTAAATCGGTTTTAGTAGCTCTTGAACATCAGCAGAAAAAGCAGGTGGATGTCCATACGCTTTCTTAGCAGCCTGAGCCATGAGATACTTGCATCAATTAGGCGAGCAACGCAAGTGTTGAGGTTTGGCGCCCAGGTAGTAATATTAAGATTGCAGAAAAATATATTTACACTGCTTGGATCTTCACAAAATGATAGTATGATATTTTCAGATATATACATTCGAAAAATGAAAAAAAAATAGATTTTTCAAAAGTGTCAAAGTGGGTTGTACCCTTAATGAAAATATGTTCCTATAATAAAGTTCTTAGCGCAAATAGTTTTTCTTGAATATCTCCGTTCGACTCCGAGAGCACTTACATACATTTTTAGTTTAGACGGCAGTTTTGCTGCGTCTTCTTTTTTCAGGTCTTACTCCAATCGTTGCTGGGTAGTCTTCATGCAATTTTCTGTTGCTTAGCAACTTAATTTAAGGGCTTTGGAACCATTAAAGTTGAATTGTCCCATTCTATCGTGATTTTGAAGAACACCGTTAACTGCATTTTGAATAAGCCCCTTGAGCAGCCTACTGTTAACTGCTTTCAGGTGACTTATCCGATTTGCAGTTAACGGTGTTCTTCCAAATGACGGCAGAATTATACTCTGTATATACATACTAGAATTACATCTTCTTTAGATAATGAGGGCCTATTACTATTTTGAACAAAATATGTATTTGGATTCAATTTAGCTTCTATGAGTAATATATTCGTGCCGAATGTAAAAAAATGTCTCATAACATTAATACTCAGATCAAGTGTAACAAAAAAGTTGTTATTTGTTACACCTGATCTCAGTATTAATATTATGAGATATTTTTTGCGTTCAATATTTTTATTAAAAAAGGCTATATTGGTTTAGTAACATCTCTGATTGTTTGTTCAAGAAAGCATTGCTGTATTGAATTGAATTTATTGAGCAATGAAAGAGATTGATTTTCAACCCACGGGCAATACGAGAAATCATAATTATAATCCCAAGCGAGACAGTATCTTGAGTTTTCTAGAAAACAGATGCCTGGAGGTATTTCACATTGAAGTGTGATAGTAAAAAATTTGTCACGCAGAAACTCATTAATCGATATGGATATAGCTGACCTTGTTTTTATTTCAATAATTATTTTCATTTTTCTAATGACCTTTATTAAATTATTTAAATAGGTTTTGATTTTTCGAATCCACATCTAATACATTCAATTTTCCTATTTCATTGATATCAGACGAGAAAGATACCGCTAAAAGAGGCCACAATATATATAAAAGGATAAGAATCTGCAAAAACGCAGTTTTTATTTTTTCTTTGACAGATAGAATATGTGAGGCAAGTAAAGGTCGATCCAAACAAATCCTTTTTTCGAAGCCGATAAAATACGTTTTGTTTAATGGACCATATCTAATAAAAGGATATATTAAATATTTTGTTCATATATACATTTGAAATTTCAGATCTATTTTTATGCTAAAAAGTTCGATTTTTATAGCATATTCTTTGTTTTGAGAGAAACTTAGAATAACTGAAAATTGAATAGATCTGTATGTCGAAGAAGATGAAAATGTAATTTCTGAGGCAACTGAAGAATTTCTTTCGAATGAGGTCAAAGTCGTCCTAGCACCATTATATCGTTACCCCATTTACGATTGCTTGAGTCTTTTCGATGCTTATCGTGATTTTATGACTTTTGATTCGTCTGGCCGATATTTACTCTTTAATCGATGATATTGAAAAGTAAATAGAAACAAATTTTATTTCAAAAAGTTATAACTAAAAATCTCATCACTACTTACAAAAGATTCAAACAAATGTTTTAATCACCTCCTAATAAACAATATTAATCATCGATAATAATAATGGAGTTTGAAAATGTACAATCCGTAGAAGTAAATAGGCCTTTTAGTCAGATATTGGATGGTTATATTTACGCTAGGCAAAATATACCCGTTGTTGTCCGAGACGTATCAAATCCCAGGCATATATTCACAAAGTTGTACAAGATTCAACGAAAAAAAATTCATGAATAGAAATTAAATAAACTTATTATACGTAATTTATTTATTCTTGCGCCTGCATTTCAAAAACATGGAATGTACTACACATAATAACTGAACCCAAATTAACCATTTTTAACAGTTTTATTTATTCGATAAAAATTTTATTCGCAATAAAAATAAATCATTCTTTGAAACTAAAAATCGGGTACTTACGTGCGATTTATTTAAAACTTATTATACCTATATGTATTTCGAGTCGTTGATTACAAAATTATACTTCAAATACCCGCAAAGTTAATTTTCAAAGCCAAACACCAAAAAACGGTGCTTTAAAAAATTTTCACTTCCAATATCCAATATTTTTCGATAAATATTGGTTCGAACTAATCTTATGAACTATTTAATTATGTAACAATTTTGTTGATATTGGGTTTCCACAAGACAAACTAAGTGATGAGGGAAAAAACTGATTTTTTGAATGCTCATTTTCATCTTTGGTATTTTTAAAAACTCTGTTTTTTTTTAATGTGTAACAAATATTTGAGTTAGATATATAGAAAAATGCTTGAGCAAGATGGATTAGACAGCTCCCGATTAGGACCGACAAAGGCTGACTAGATCATAAGGGGAAAAATCATTGATTTAATGTTCATTTTTCGTCTTGGTACTTTTTAACGCATTAGCTATTTTTGGAAATGTGTTAAAAGGCATTTGTGTTTGATGCTTAGAAATTTGTTGGTCATGACGGGCTACTTAGCACGCGATTAGTGTCGAACCTGAGAATGGGGATCTTCTCATTTTTTAATTCTTGCACTAGTATTACAAAGAAAATCACAGGATATATTTATGAAACCCTGAAAAATTTGGTTCCAATATGTACAAAGGTGTGGAAGCCTATTCGAAAGACACACGTACAGTCAGTTTTAGGATATGTAGATTTCCATTAAATTGATTGGGGCGTTTGCTATAGGCACTGATTGGAGTATAATTCACGCTATTAAAGTGCAACTTCATTTAAATGAGAAAGCGCAATCGGAATATATTTTTGCAGATTGCGATTTTGATTTCTATGAAGAAATGACGTAGGTCAACATTTCACCTTTCGTTTTTCTCTAATTCATTATTTTCTATGGCATTTTTGATGGAACACCTTATAATTAAATTTGTCGCTCATACAGCACGCTTGATGTTCAATTGATTGTTAAAGCCAATCCGCTATAGTCAACTAGGTTCAAGCATTCTTCATCGAACGTAAAGTGCTAGGCGCCATCATGATTGGAAAAAGACATTAGTTTTTATAACTCGGACCGAACGTACTGAGAAAATTATTTCATTCGGTCAGACTCTTTTTCACAAATTTATTATAAAAGTGAAAAAAGGATTATAAATAGTTTACAATACAATACTATTGTTTTTATCGTGTATAAAGGAGACAGAATAAATGATTGTGTTCTCAATTTGTACTAATATGTTTTATTTATATGGTATCCCTCCACGAAAGATGTTGGTTGGACAGTACAATTAATAAGAGATGTTCACAAACGACAAATAAGTGTTTTATGTTCTATTTCAAACTGTTATTTACATTATTTTAGATTCTTTTCTCTAGAAGTGTATCCAAGCAGCACATTGAAAGTTTGCTCACTCAGTTATAAGAGCATGAAGTTTTCTGTAAAAGGTTTTGTTTGGTAGAAAAATGTTAGGCTAGGGTGACAAAAATTTGTTCGAAATTTTATTTCTTCTAAATTAATGCCAATTTTTATTTGAAATAGAGTTATTTTGGCTAATTAAAATATTTCACTTCTCTTTTTTTATTACTTTTTTTGTGGCTCAATGCACTTTTATATTTACTAAAATGTTATAAATTAACAAAAATTCCGTTTTTATTTTTCCTTTTCTTCTAATATGGTTAATACTTAAAAGATTTCAAATCATATTTTTAATATTAATGAATTTAGTATTGTTTTAAACTAAGATATGTGAAGAAAAATAACGGTACGAATGGTCGTATCTCAACCATTTCAGATTAAAAAAATACCGAAAACGTACATTAACAGTATATTGGTCCTATTATGGAAAATTCGCATGAAAACGAATATATACGTACTTATTGATATACGAGTATACGAACAACTTTCGTATTTGAACTTTTCTTTTATCTCGCGTGAAACAAAAAATTGGAATAGTTGATTCTCAAAAAAATATCTTTTTTTTCAATTTAAAATAATTTTTTTAAATTTTGCAGTGAATTATGAAAGAAAACTAAACCCTAAACAGAGCCGAAAAAGAAAAGTGAAAAATTTAAATGGTCCTTTTTTAGCTTCACAGAATTTTGGTGAGCAAACATTAGTATAACAAATATGTTTGGTGTTTCTATAGACACTTCGATTATAATACTTGAAAAATGAAGTGTTTAAAAAAAACTTGTATGATCATTTACAAAAAATAAAATGTACCGCTTGGAAAAAATGACTTTTTTGGTTCAGAATAACGTACAGATAACAAATATAGGCCGATTAAGACGCAAAACATTTAAAGAGTGCTGATAAAAATTTTCCATGAAATTTTTGAATACGAGTTTTTGTTTTGGTTTTCAAGTTTTAAATAAATAAAGGAATATGAAAAAATTAAAATTCTTTTTTTCATTGAGTAATATAAGTAGAAGATGTTTCTCATGATATAATAAGCAACAAAATTTTATACGTTTTCTTAAGTTGCATTGAAAGAAATTAGGATGAAAAAATAATATTGTTTATTAAATTTGCTTACAATATTAACAATCTCCATTATGATATTGTTTCCATATGAATTTCTGGCAAATAAATCTGTAATAAAACGTAAAATTACTGAAAATTATAGGAACTACACTTTAAATAAATAATTTTATCATAAAAATGTTCTTATTTATTATAACATGGCAAAAAACCTTCAACTAATGTTACTCTATGAAACTTAGGGGCGATTACAACGATTTTTCTATTATTTACAAGAACCGGGAACCTTTAAAATTGTTTACGTCCTAATCGGTCAAGATTTGTCAGCTGCTCGTCAGTTTGAATCAAAAAATATATTTTGCCTATACTGCCTAGACTATGGTATTATGACTACAACATAATTCTAATTTTTGAGACGTAATAATAACAATCTTGGCAAAAATTTTACGCACAAATAGGAGTTGGAAAGTGATCACAAATCTAGCATGCTCCGATAAAAAGTATTTAATGATGATTTTTATTAAATGGAAAGAGTACCTTCAAAAGTGTAATTAAAGGATTCTTGTGTATTGTTCGATGTGTTATTTTTTATTTTTCTGAAAACCTTTTTTCCCCCTAAATATTATTAAAAATCAGAGGGGGAGTAATAGTTTGTTACAAGAATTACGTAGGTATAATATTACTTGTAATGGGAGTCAGTTTTCGCGACACAGAAAATCAATCAGAGCATGAACTCGCTGGTCCCAGAAGCTGTTGGGGGATAATGGAATCTGGGAATAGGTTTGCGATTAAAGGCTTCTCTGGTAGCACTCAACCACCCGCTGACCTTTGACAGGAAATCTCCGTCGTTTACAAAACCCGCGTATCATGCGCGCGTCATTAACCACAAACTTCCGGGTTTGTGGCGGTTTACCGCCCCCGACATGAACCCTACAACTGAAATCTTAAAATTGTAGACACAATTCCCTACGTATAATCATATTTTTTAATTAACAAATCAATATTTAACATTTAATCTCAACATGGATCAATCCTGAAAAATAAAACTCTACAATATACCTAAAATAAGATTTTAAATTTTCCGAATTTTAATAAACTCTACAGTCTACACTATAAAACTCACCAGAAGAAAACCACTTGGTAAGATAATTTAATAACTAATTTTTTTTTAAATCCTACACATTTTAATTCTATACCGTGAAACTCTATACAAAGTTATAAATTAAAGTTTACAAATTTGAATAAATTCTACACAATAAAACTACCTACAAAAATACAATAAATTTCAATTAACTATAATGTATCAAAATAAAAACGGGTAGTTTCTATATTTTTGTAGCTCACTAGAAACTACTTTTTATGATAGAATTCAAATACTTGTAACAAATTTTACAAATTTTTACACAAAATTACAATTTTTACATGATTACACATTATTTTCTTTAATTTTGAAAATACATTTCCACTTTGAAATATTTTAGTTAAAAATAAATTTGATTTTTTCAGTCTAAAATTAGTTAAAAAAATAAAAATCTGAATCGATTAAAAACGAGCCAGTGATTTTTATGTTACTGCCGATTTTAACCATTTTTTCGTTACATTTAACTCGTCGTCCTCGAATTATATTACGCCATGTCCATTTTTTGAAGATTTGGAACCATTATTATTTTTGGCTTATAGTAAGTATTCAAATTTGTATTTAAATAAATTTTTCCCTGGAATTTACAAATTTAACTTACAAAGTTTACAAGTATCGCATTATTCTACTTTATTGTCTTTTATTTTAAAAATACATTTCCGTTGAGAAATATGCTAGTTTAAAATAAAAATTGATTTTTAAAGTCCAAAACAGGTTTCAAAAAGTAAAACAATGAATGAATTAAAAGTAAGTTAGTAATTTTGATAGAAGTGCAGATTTTTACAAATTTTGGGTTGCATTTAACTGGACGCCCTAGAATTATGCTACATCATGTCAAATTTTGAAAAATACATTATCATCATTATCCTTAGAATTATCTTTTTTCTCGATTCTTAAAAAACATCAACTTTCTCCTCTTTTTCTTGGTTTTTTGCTTAAATGCGAACTAAATTAATAGAAGCCAACAGCCAAAATCAACTACTTTTAGTTGATAAGTCTACTATTATGTTTTTGGTTCGCAATTCATATCGATTGGTTCAAAATTCTAATATTTGGTTGAAGATTTTATTATTGGGTTGAAAATGTAACTATTTCGATAGTCTTTTTTTTGTCAGAAATTCATCTAGTTGCATAGAAGTTAGTCTACTTTGTTGAAAATCCATCTCTTATGTTGAAAATGTAAATATTTTGTTGAAAATATTTACATTTGTTTAATGGTAGAATGGAAAAAATACGTTTTTTAGATTTGCATGGTGGAGTAGAGAAAAAAGTTAGGAAGGGAGGAAAATATGGTTGAGAAAGAGATGAGGAAAAGGACATAATAAGGGAAGAAATAATGAAGGTGTAAGGAATAATGTATAGATGAGATTCCAAATGAAGTACGATAATATGTAGGGGACGGAACTAGAGGAATGGGCATGGATAATGTGCAATCCAGTGTAGAGAGGAGAGGGGTGGTCAGAGTTATGGAAGGAAGGTGTAGTGATACCAATAGTGAAGAAAGGCGAAGGAAAGGAGCTTATAGATTATAGGGGTGTGACGCTGATGCCAGCACTGTATAAAGTATATGTAACGGTTTTGTCGGAGAGATTGAAGAAAGTAGTTGAGGAAAAAAGATAGAGCCACGGAATCAGACAGGGTTTAGAAAAAGAATAGGGGTGATGGACAATATATATGTTCTGAACTATCTAGTAAATAAGAAAATTAAAAGGGAAAACGGGGCAATGCTAGCAATGTTCGTGGACTTAAAGGCGGCGTTTGACTCATTAGACCGAGGCGAAATAGAAAAAGCTATGTTGAAGAGAGAGATAAAAAGCAGGGTAAACGTAGGAGAGCAAGTAGGAGATAGTTTCTGGTTGGTGAGAGGAGTGAGACAAGGATGTCTTCTGAGCCTACTTTTACTTAATATATTAATATCAGACTTGAAAGAAGAAATGAGCAGAAAAGGTTGGGGAAGAGTTAGGATAGAGAAGGAAAAGATATATACACTGGCATACGCAGACGTCATAGTGTTGATGGCAGAGGATAAAGAAGGGATGGCGGGCTTAATTAGAAGATTAGAGAAATATTTAGATGGAAAAAGCTGAATTTAAAGGTAGAAAAGACAAAAATAATCAGATTTAGAAAAGGATGGGGAAGGAAGAAAGAATTGAGGGGGAGATGGAAGGGAATAAAGTTAGAAGAAGTAAAAGAGTTGACACATTTGGGATATATCTTGCAAACGAATGGAGATCATCAGTACTGGCCTTTTGGGTGGGTGATCCGGGCGGTCGCTCATTGCGCAGCGTCTAAGGGCGCGCCGAAATTGGGATTCAGAAAATTCATTTCTGACACGATTCTCCAAAATGACCTGACTATGAAGCTTTGCGCACACAGAGACAATACTGCCGTCCCAACAAGAAAAGTAGTAACTACATGACAGCACATTCATTAGTCGTATCTCGAGAACCCGGGAAGATTCTTTAAGTTTCGTTGGCTTAAATTAAAGATAAGACTTCAAAGACTAATTTGTATGAATTTGAGATTTTGAACCGATTTGGATGGGTTGAACAAAAGTTATGCTAATATGATTAATTACATATAACGTAGCTGTTTCATGAATTCTGTTTTTCTTTTACTTTCTCTATTTCTGATGTAATTGTGACAGATATTTATATTGTGTTCATAACAGATTGGCCTACTGACCCTCATTCGATTCTTAGGTATCAAAGAGAGAGCACCTGTTCGTGGGTGCTGTCAATTTCTACCACTTAAATTTTTCTTGCCTTGATAGGGGTACTGCACGAGTACCGAAACGTTGGTAATGCAAATTTATTTATTTATGTTTTTTATTTTTATTTTATTGTAATTTGATGCTAATAAAAATAAAAAAAGACGAAAGAAGGAAAAAGAGAAGGAAGGGGATGTGGTTGGCTGCCTTCTGATTTTTCTTTCCTCTTTTTTATTTTTGTCCGAAAATTTTATTTTATTTTATTTTTTTTCAGATTACAATAGGATTTTTGGTTTTCGTTTATTCGTTGTGGTCCAAATTTTGTCGTTGAATTCTTGTTTTGTCTAATAGGATTTTGCATCAATTTGATTATTTGACATTAAATGGGATTTTTAATTTGGATTTTGGTCTAATTTAAATTTCGTAAATTTTTGAGATTTTGGCTAAAAATTTTCTTGGTCATGCCACAAGTTGAAGTCGAGGTACACAATTCGGGTAATCTTTGAATTTTGTTCAAACTTATCAGCAGTGATAGTACTTTCATAGTACTTTCGCAGATCGTGCTGACAATTTCCAACGACAGTGTAATATATTTCTGAATGTACTAAATGTGATCAATCTATTCATAGTATATATTTGGTCTATTGCTGGACAGAGTCAGGCTTTTTTTGATTTCTTACTGAGACGGTTAATTTTAGAGCAGTCGTCATTTCCTCCACGGCTACCTGCGTACCCTTCCCCTTCCAGTGTGCAGCGACACTACCCCTCACTGAATTCGAAGTTGCTCCAGACCCTCGATGCTACGTCCCCTGGGGAGATAATCCCTTTGTCTTTCAACTTGAATCTATTCCTATTTGAAGAATATTAGTCTGTACAAGAAATCCTATAAATATACAAAACTAGATTAATTCCAATCTAATAAAGTATAAATATGATATATTGACATTTTATGGATGAAGAATTATACAATTTTCCACTTTTGGTCAATTATACATACAATACAATACAATTATAAATAATAAATAAATGAATAACAAATAAAAACAACAATAATAAATAATACAATAAATAAAAACAATAGATGCAATTTTCTATTTTTTAAGTTATGATGGATTAATAACTAATTCAAGTTAACAAAATTAAGTGTTTGAACAAGTTATTATTATTATTATTATTTATAACAATATTCACGTACAATTATTCTTGTATGTGGCAGTTTTCTTCTAACATTTTTCACTCTTGATCCACTATGAAATTTTAGTTAGATAATAATTAATTTAAGTTGACATTCTCTTTTTATCATTTTTGAAAAATGCGGATTTTTCTTAAATTCTCAACAGCTTTACCAGCGAAAAAAACATAGAAAATTTATTTTGAATCACTTCATTAACGCAATAGGGAGCTTATGAAAATTTAATATGTTCATCGAAATTGTTGAGAATCTACCTATATTTACGATAATACTGTCAAACTCGTAAAAATTTCAGGGTTTTTGTTGATCTACGAGCATTTTAAATCGAGGAATAGGCGTGGAAATATCGAGGAAAAGGGTAAGTTGAAAGACAAAGGGATTATCTTTATGGGGGGCCTAACATCGAGGGCCTGAAGCAATTTCGAATCCAGTGAGGGATATCCATGCGCAGTAGAAAGGGAAAGTTTCGTAGGTATCCGTGGAGTAAAAGACGATCACCCTAATTTTAAGACCCCAACTCAAGTATCTATTGTCCTTATTTCTATAATACCTGCTTCTCCTGATTTTTCTATCACTTGTCCTACTTACGAATGGTATTTATGCAAGTCCTGTACCATCTCAGTTACTTATGACCAAAAAGAAGGCATCCGTTTCAGTAAATAAAAGAGAATTAGAGTATAAAGGGTACGTTAAAGCGTCAGAATTTTTGGTTAACTGTAATGTAAAGTAACTTACGTTATTGCACGTTATTTTGATATATTACATTCTCATCAGAGAATGAATTAGATTTGTGTACAATTTGATCCTCCCACAGTTCTTGTCAAATGTCCACGTTTCAAGACCCCCTGAATCCGAAAAACAGGTTTTTGTGTCTGTGTGTGTCTGTAGATTTTTAGTTTGTAGCACGATAACTTTCTAAAGAATTGATAGATTGGATTGGCCTTTGGTATACTCTTTTAGTGTCCTAAACTATAGGTCAAATTCGTTCGCCAGTCATTTTGGGTAAAAATTTAAAAAGTGAGCGTATCTTGAACATTTTTGAGACCACTTTTTTCAAGATTCAAAAATGCTCTGTACAATTATTAATAGTACTCAAAAATACAATCAATTTCTCCTAGTGACATTTTTTGATAAAGCCAAAATTTACTGGAGTTATAGCATTTACGAGATTCCAAAAAACACAAGAAAATGAACATTTTAAGCCAAATAACGCACGATATGAAATAAATTCAAAAGAAGAAAAATGTTGCTTTTTGAATGCCTATCAAGATTATTATAACAACTTTTTTAACTTTTTTAATTTTGTTGATAAACCGAAAATTCAAATTTTGACAGCATAAAAAATAATGGATAGTCAAAAATTACATTTTTCATTCAACTATTCCAGAGTATTTTAAAGATGATCAATTATATAATTATATTCAAAAAATAATAATAAGTTTCTGGTTTCGTACCTAAAGGTAGTCGAAGTTTTGTGGGTCACTGAGGTTAGGAATATAATTTAGAAGTTGAAAAAAGGTAAGGCTGATGTGTATACCGCATGTGTAACGTTTATATCGTAAAAATAAAATTAGAAATGAGCAAATTCAGTTTTTGAAACTGGAAGAAGTTGCAATAAAATGTTTAATAACCATTTTTTAAAGAATGCTCATTTTTTACACGAAACAATGAAATTACGTCTGTTCTAATATCAATGCATGTTATGAATTGTAATAATATACATTTATGAAAATGATATACAATTTGAGGGAGAAATTCCAGTGCAAAGCATGAGATACATGGTGAGTATGTGTTCGTTAAAACCAAAGGAGCTTTAACAAAAGAGAATACACTATCACCAAATTAGGAGAAGAATGGATGAAGGAGTTGGAGGATGATAGAGGAGCGAAGAAGAGAGAATGAAAGAATGCAGTTGAAAAAATGGCAAATTGGAGGTATAAAGAAAGGTGAAAAAAAAGGAAATGGAAGTAGCTAAATTGCGCTATCATATGAAATAGAGATAAGGAAGTAGACATAAGACTTGATGCAAATAGTTGTAATGAAAAATTGTATATAGTAAGGATAAGATTTTTTTTAAATATGTAAGAGTTTGTAAGGAATGGAAGTCATGTAAACCCTTAGGGGACACATTATGAATAAAGAAGAACTGCCAATGTAATTTTTACATTTTTTTAAGTTAATATTTTTATTAAAAACTGATCTTTTCTAGTTGAAAATTCATGTAATTTGTTAAATAATCGTATTTTTTGCTCAAAAATGAATCTTTTTGCATGAAAATTAATTCTTTTTTAATAAAAATGCAATCAATGTTTGGGTCAATATAGAACTGGTTTGGTTGACGATTCAATCATTTTTGAGAAAATCAAATATTTCGGTTTTAAATTAATCTTTTTGCGTAAAATCTATATATTTTTGGTTAAATTTAATTCTTAGTTAAAAAAACAACCTATTTTTATGAAAATTAAGGTTTTTGCTAGAAAATGAAGTTTTTGGTAAAAAAAGTTATACTTTCGTGTTAAAAATTCAACCGTTTTGTTGACAATTAATGTATTATGATGAAAATTCGTATTTTTATGTGAAACAATGCTCTTCTTTCTGAAAAAATCATAATTTTGGTTTGAAATTTGAATATTTGTTTGAAAATTAATACTTTTTTAGTTGAAAATTCAATTGCTAGGATGAAAGTTAAGCTATTTAAAAAAAATGCACATTTCTTAAGATTCACCATCTTGGTTGAAAATTCAAGTAATCAATTTAAAAAAAAAAATAATATTCCGGGTTAAACAATTATCTTTGGGATTGAACTCTTGCTAAAAATTTATTTATTTATGATTCATCATTTTAGTTGAAAATTGATCTCTTTTGTCGAAAATATAACTATTTTGTTAAAAATGAATATTTTTCGTTTAAATTGAATTATGTGCTTTAAAATTCATTTTTGATAATTAACAATTCAAGTACTTGGTTGAAAGTAAAAATAGTTTGTTAAAAATTCATATTAAAATCCTGTTTTTCCTTTGTTTGTTAAAAATTGGTTTTTTATTTAAAAATTGCACTCTTTTATTTATGTTTTAAAATTTATACTTTATAAGTTACAAATTCAACTCTTAGAAAGTGCTAATTTTGTTTATTTGATTTTCTTATATATCAGTATTTTTTTTAAATTACCGTAAAATTATAAAAATAGAAGAATATGACCCTAAAGAATGTGCTCTGAAAGTCTGAGTTATGTTTTTTTACTCAAAAGAGTACAATTAATTCATGAATGTAAAAATGTATAAGTTTGCCATTTAATAAAAGAAACTAACGCCTATTTGGACCACCGTATTCAATAATCCACAATTTACTTTCGTGAGTGAATAATTAAATGGAAAATCTATTGTTTAAAAAATTTGAATGAAAATGATTTAAAAATAATATTAAATTGACCGCAAGAGGTTTTAATATTTTCAACTGATTTCATGGGACTTTCAAGTTTTGCAAAATATTTTTAAAATTGTTAGTTCCTAATTTACTATTCGAAGGATAATGCTCCTGAAGTTTGCTTCTTCCAAATTAGAAATATTTTGGTTAATGATACAGTTATTTAATTTCTGGCTAGCTGCAGTCGATAAATTCTTCCAGAATTCATAAACGCTTATTTGAAAATAAGCTTGCAAGGAAATATACCGACCGAGTGGTTTGTGTATCAGCTACTCAAAGCTTTCTGAGTAAAGATTCCAGATGGAGAACGTGGTTAAACTGAAAAAAATTATTGATAGAAAATTCTTTTAATCTCACTTTGAAAACTTATAATAACTTAGTTTAAAACAAAATTTTAATTTTGGCTTTTAAAATTTCATTTTAAGGTTAAACTAGATGTAAGTAAAATATCATGTCATAAAAAGTCTTTTTCGATCAAATCAATATGAAAAGTTGCCAAGTTAGATAGCACAATGGGGTAAAAACTCAAATTTCATTTTGAAAATTCTAAAAGAAATAGTGTACAAATTTTATTTCAATTCAAATCAATCAAAACTATTCAAGCTGGAGGAAAACTCTCTTTTCTGTTAGTGTCTGCAGTTTCATATTTTACTACTTGATGTATTATGGGAAAAAACATTATTATTGTTATAAATGAAAATTCCCCCTAAAATGTACACTGACTTGTTATATTTTTTACCGATTTGGCCACAAAGTAGCTTTCTCACTAGCCTTTAATTTCAAGCGTGCAATTACGGTAAAGAGTACCTAGAGGATTTCCCAGATATAACGTTTCAAATCCAATATTTACCCTTTGTAACGTTTGAATCCCTTTGATGCAGACTCTATTTGTACTTTAGAGTCATATTTGTTCATTAAAATATTATAGGTCAAATGACTTCATAAATCCCCTTTGTTAATATTACGATTTTTATAATAATATAGCAATATACCAATTATTCCACATCTTGTTTTCACGTGTGCGAAAATTTCCAAAGGGGATTTAATAGAAGTGTGAAAATGAAAAGCTGCAGTTGACACTATTGGCTATGTTCTAGTCTAAAGAAACAACGAAAATAACGAGTAAGTCTGTGTAAGAGTAAAATGGTTTCATGTGCATTATGGAAAAGCAGTGTTTTCTTAATTATATGTTTCTAGCAATCAAGAGAATATGTTAAATCCACACATCAAATCAAATATATAAAAAAGCGAAACAGAGACCTGAAAATTGGTTTGGATTGAAAGCAATAAAAGTTATTAAAATAGAATCATTTTCAAGTCCTCATTACCTGAATTTAACAATTGAGTATTAAATGCAGTACTCCACGTTTTACCGGTTAAATGTTTAAACAATTTGAATAATTCCTAGGAAAAGTTTAGTGAGTTAATCTTTCAATCGCTTTTAACTTCTCTTTTATATTTAAACTAATTGCACACAGTTCAGTAAAAAGACGAAAATTTTTTTCATGAATAAGGGAACATTGATAAACTACTTCACGGGTTTTATTTTATGTAAATAAATACGAGAGTTTAATTTCAGATCGATATAAACAACAGAAAGCCCCATAAATGTATACTAAATTCAATTTAAAACGCTTAAAATTAGTAACATTTCTAATTCAAATAGTTGAAATATTTCTATTTTCAACTAAGAAGATGAATTTTCAAACAAAAAATAATTAATTTCTAACAAAATATATACATTTTTAACTAAAAGATTATTTTACAACTTAAACTTCAATTGTTAAATTTGCAATTGAATAATTAATTTTCAACTAAAAAAAAGACAAAGTATTAACAAAATAGTACAATCATTTAACCAAAACACATTAATTTTAATCAAAAATTGCATTTTTAAACAAAAATATGAAATCTCTCCTAAATGAGATGATGACAAAACAAAAACGAATTTTTGAACTAAAAAGATAAATTGTCTACCAAAACTTAAATTGTTGAATTTTCAGTTGTGAGAGTTATTTTTTAACAACAAAATTTTTAGTCAAAGAGATTAATCTTGAAAAAAAACTTATTTTTCAGAAAATAAATTTAATTTTTAATCAACTAGTTGTACTTAAAACTAAAAGATTGATTCTCAACGATAAATATAATAGTTAATGATTAAAAAATAAAAGTTTTAACTTTTAGATCAATAACAGTCGAATTAAATAAAAAAAGAACGAATTTTCAACTAAATAGTATATTTTTCAACAACAAAAAATAGAATTTTAACTGAAATTGTGATGATTTAACTAAAAAAAATTAATTTGCAAGAAGTTAGTTAAACTTTTAACCAACTAGTTGAACTTTCAATCAAAAAAGATTTATTCTCAACGGAAAAAGTAATAGTGGATGTTTCAATCTAAAAACATATACATTTTAGATCAATAATTTGAACGAAACAGAAAAGAACGCATTTTTAATATGTCCAAGAAGTTGGCAACGCCATTTTTTTTTTTCGAAAAACAAAAATTGTGCTGAATTGTGCTAGGTTTGTGCCGAATTATGAAGTAAACAATTTTTAAAAAAAGTCAAAATTGTGGTCAGAATTTAAAAAAAAAGCATTTCTTGGCCAGAAACGCCATTTTGTTTTTCCAAAAAAATGAGATTTGTGCTGAATATTTCTAGGCTTGTGGTCCATCGTACCGCAACTTTTTTTTTAACAATTTAAAATTGGAGCCAAAATTTCAAAAAAACTTTTCGTTGTGTTGGGTTGAGCTAAGTGTGCAAAAAATTATTGTCCTACACACTTTTTACTTATTCTATATATTTTAATGAACTATGACTTTCTTTTTCATCAGAATAATTTTTTAAATCAAAAAATTTTCGAAAAGCGAATTTCAAAAATCTGAAAGTTCTGCCGGGTTGTTCTAGGCGTGAAAAACATTTATTGTCATACACACTTTTTACTCAGGTCTATATTTTTTAATGACATACTACTTTCTTTTTCATCAGAATAATTTTTGAAATCAAAAAATTTTCAAAATGCGAATTTCGAAGATCAGAACGATGTATTGGGTTGTGCTATGCGTGCAAAACAGTGATTGCCCTACAAACTTTTTACCCAGGTCTATATTTTTTGAAATTGAAATACTAGTTTCCTTTTCATAAGAATAATTTTTGAAATAAAAAATGTTTAAAATCCGATTTTTAACAATATGAAAGTTTTGCTGGGTTGCGCTAGACGTGCAAAACAATGATTGCCCTACACATTTTTTACCCAGGTTTATATTTTTAATGACATACTAGTTTTTTTTCATGAGAATAATTTTTGAAACCATAAAATTTTCAAAGTGCGAATTTCAAAAATCTGATAGTTGTGCTGTGTTGTGCTAGGCGTGCAACACTATTATTGTCCTACACACTTTTCACTGAGATCTATATTTTATAATGAAGCACTAGTTTCTTTTATATAATAATAACACAGGACCACAAACCACCTAAGCCTGAAACATAACAGGGACTAGGTGTACCTAATGTTTTTGAGGTCGCTGAATCCGAATCCGGTGTCCGTTTGACGCCACCAAGTCAGCATCAAGGGCTGTTCGTGGTCAAACTTACAAAATTCATCGCTAGCCAACTCAATTAGGGTAACTTCAGTATTAAGTGGTCGCTGAATTCGAATCCGGTGTCCGTTTGACGGCATCAGGTCACCATCAAGTTCAGTGCAAGGTTAAACCTACAAAATTAATCGCTCCATAACTAAATCAAG
>NC_046658.1:59201685-59203437 GCF_010883055.1 Belonocnema kinseyi | reverse complement strand
AGAGGGAGCTCTTCTTAATATTTTGACACCAAAATCATGTCGATACACCTTACCGACTGCGAGTAAAGCCACCCACGCTTTAACTTGACAGACTGTAAATCGTGAGAAACGCTTTCAATTCAGTTAAAGTGCTTTTAGTGTTACCCATTTTAAACCACGTGGAGGTACCATTTCTTTTAGAACTTACCCGTTACAGAAACGGGGGTGCCAACGTCAGGTTTATTTGTTGTTTAAAGTCTAATGCTACATTTAAATAAAAATATGAATTTCTTTAAAACTACTTTTTTTTCTGTAGAACCCGTCCTTTTTTACTCAGATGATCTTCGAACACTCTTTCGTTTATGAACGGTCTTCATATCCCTTTTTAGGCACTAGCAATAGTCAGAAATCATATGATTATCCCATGCAACTTTATATCTATCCTCCATGTCTTTAAAGTCCTGATGGAACCTCTCTCTCTGTTCTTCACTCATATCACCTAAATTTTCAGGGAACTAATCGATATGGGAATCCAAAAAATGGATCTTTAAATTCATTGAACACCCTAACTTTTCAAAATTTTTAATAATTTTAGCAACTTTTTTTTGTAAATAGGGTGTTTATGATTTTATAAAAATTTGGAGCAAACTTGCAAAGCAAGCTTTGCCGTGCTTCTTTTTCATCATTAGTCATTCTTCGCTCAAATTCATCATCGTTTATCAGAGCTCTAATTTGCGGACCGTCAAATACTCTCTCTTCTATTTTAGAATCGGAAAGTTTAGGAAACTTCTCAAAAACATACTTACAAGCATTACTTTCTGTTTTTCTTATTGCGTTAACAACTTGTTTCACTAAGCCGAGTTTTTTATGTAATGGTGGTAACAGCACTTTGATTGGATCTACTGAATTTTTATTTATAACATTTAATGATTCTGGATTAAGATTTTCTCGGAGAGTACAAAGTTTTTTTACATAATGCTGCTCACGAGCTTGGCTATCCCATTCGCATATAAAACACTGGTATTTTGTAAATACACTCTGTAATCCCAGCATTATTCTTATGATTTTTAAATATCGACACAGCTGCCATTTATGGCTATTTCATTGCAATTGTAAAATGATTTGATGAAACAAATCAATCCTTTCTTCGACCGTTGATATTTATTGATTGCAAATCGTAGATTTCAAATTATTTATGAACCTTTGAAAAAGGTACGCATGTGTATTGAAACGTCAGGAAGTTTTGAAAGGAGTTTTTTCTATCAATAAATATCTGAGTTTCGAAGAACATGTTTTTTTGACTCATGTTTATTTTTTCGATTTACGATTGGACCGTAAGACATAAATAATTTGAAATCAATTTCATTGCAATTTATTCGAAAGAAACTGAAGAGTCTCGTATTTTTCGCCGTGTGTAACAGATTGTGCGACTGGCAGAGGTGCATATTTATTACCATTACACAGGCCCACAAAAAGAAAAAGGTATCCTGAGTTGATCACCAGACAGGTGGATTCTTATGTATTTTTCGTAGCTGAATCCGAATCCGAAGTCAGATTGGAGGGTTTCCCTGTTACTTTTCGAGAAAAATGCAAAGAACTTGGATTTTCATGTTTTTTAAAATGTTTTTTCAAAACTAAAAAGCGAAAAATTCAAAATGATCTGAGTACAAATTTGATTACTACGGATTGCAATACATCAAAAACCGTAGCTTCATATTTTTTCACGAAAAAAAACAAGGAGGTGATTTGTTTAATTAATTCGATTTCATTCTA
>NC_046658.1:59200545-59201585 GCF_010883055.1 Belonocnema kinseyi | reverse complement strand
CCGCTTCCAGCGAAATCGCGGTAAAATTTCAGCCACAACCACGTCTCACGACCGTGAGATAGGTGGTTAAAGTCTGTAAAGGAATCAAAACGACGATCCACCAAAAGCCTCGTGCACCCTAAGAATACGGAGCGACCCAAGGACAACCACCTTCTGCATTTTTCCCGCAAGTGTTCTAGCATATTGTTGACACGCAGGGATGCTTTTTAGGCCATTAGCAAGTGAAAGCTTGGCACCTCCAAGAGCGCCGATGATAAGGACGATCAATTTAACAGAATATTCCGGGTACAATCGTTGGAACTCCCTTATAAGGTCTCGATACCTCTCTTTCTTTTCATTCTCCTTGGTGATGATGTTTTTGTCAGCTGGTGCCGAAAATTCGATAACAAACATGGTTCGCTTCTCGAAGTCAAGAAGAACCATGTCAGGCCTCGAGTGAGCAACATAAACAATTGTGACAGAGATGGTAATAGAGCACTCTTAGTGCCGCATTGTGCCTTTGAATGTAGGTCGTTCCCGCGTGAGTTGGACAACTAGATAGTATGTGAGCTAAATGCTCGGGGTGTGCATGACACGCCCTGCAGCTATCATCGGGAATGTCTTGGCTCAAAATGTGGCGACGGTATGTTATGGTGGAAATGACACCGTCTTGGCATGCAAAAATGAAACCCTCCGTACCAGACTTCAATCCGGGCGATTTAGGCAAAGCAAACGTTAGCTCACAAGATATTCACTGATCCTTCACATTCCTGTGGAAGATACCGTGCATCCTCTTATCGAGGAGCTGTTCACGAAAAGTTTTCTCTTGTATTTCCTTATTCCGGGCTTTCAGGAGTGAGCACTCAAGATAGATAAGATTTGATGCATTTTTCTCACCCCTAATACTGAAATCAAGTTCGAGTGCTTCAGCAGCCTCCTACGCTGCTTTGTATAGAAACGCTCCTTTGCCCACTTCTTCGTGATTCCTGACCATTTAAAGAAGAGGGTCTCTTCCATTTGCAACTCTATGTGCTGTACCCAGAATAATCCTGTTGTGAAGA
>NC_046658.1:59193885-59200445 GCF_010883055.1 Belonocnema kinseyi | reverse complement strand
TCGCCGACAGTTCGGAAGACCAAATCTGTCGGATGAGACGTTTGTATCTGCTTCGGAGAGTATCCTTTATAGATGTCACATCCTGAATGCGGCTCTGTGGTAAACCCAGGTATGCATAAGTCTCTCCAGCGCAAAGGTGTCGTATGGCGCTTCTATCAACGAGCTCAGGATCTTCAGGGATGCCATTAAGTTTTTCTCGCTTCGAACAAACCTTGGCGTATTTGTCTAACCCAAATACCATTCCAATTTCCTTAGTATATCGTTCGACAATCCCCAGAGCTAGATGCAGTTGCTCTCTGTTTTTAGCATAGATCTTAAGATCGTCCATGTAAAATACATGAGTGACCTTGTACTTTAGATCTGCAGGTTTGCCGCACAAGTACCCGTCGGAATGGCGAAGTGCTAGAGATAGTGGCAATAATACATCAATCTCTCTATGCACCCAAATATTTGCGGATTAACCTTTGAAATTTCCAAAAGTATACACACACACACACATAACCATTCGATTCGGTTTTGATTTCTCTAGAATCAAACCAAAGGGTCTATGACAAAGCCACCGAACGCGTCCTCGGGTTGCGGATAGAGGGTCCCTGTACGAAGGGTTTCTGCTCAATATGGTTACAAAAATAAATTGGCAGTCGTCGTCTGTCTAGAACGGTCACTCTGGAATACCGGGCGACCTCTCAGAGTACGCAGCCTTATCCTTCAATGCGAGGCTCTACAAGGATGGACGAACCCCTTTCCCTAGCTTCTCGTGAGAACAACAATAACAACACCAAACATAGTTGCAGTTAGTGCGGTTCAAAACAACAGAACGCGCAGGGCTCCCGACAATGGGTCGGCCAACAATGCCGATCACTCTAGAGCTGGGGGATACAATGAAGATGGATTCAATGTGATGCTTCGGCGAAATCTCGGGACCTTTAGGTGGACGGAGCGACTGAATCTAGACTTGCTAGAGTGCTACGATGCGAGTGTGGCCCACGAACGGGGTTACATGGCACGGCTGCATGCTCTGTGGTGCGAGAAATACCCGGAGCTATCGCACTTTTCGCATTAACGTCTGCGAAACCATGCCGAACTACTCCAAAAAAGGGGCTAGGTTTCTCTCAAGCTTAAAGATCTGGCTGAAGTGGATGACGAGCTTTGTGAACATTTTTCCGAAGAACCCGACCTCTGAGCTTTGGCCAATGCGAACCGTATAAAAAAACCAACGGTTGATCATAAGATCAAAAGAAGAATGCATCAAGTTGCCATAAAGATAGGTTGTGAAAAACAGTACGCGTCCCGCATTCAGTGTGTGATTGACTCCGTCACATCTGGCAGGTATTTTACCGCCAAGGTTCGAAAGTTCGCGCACGAACTCCGGACCCGTTATCACACACTTAACAAGTAAAAGCTGCTGACCATCAGGCAGCATATTGTTGAGAGAATACGGATACTATCTGATGCTCAGAGAAGTCTAGAGCGGAGGGTGAGGTGGGTCAGAGAAGATCAACAGTGTCTCTCTGACCCATCTCGACTCTTCCAAAACCCTCCAGTTACTGTCGACCACCCACCCAAACCAGAGGAGGTCGAAGTATTTTGTAGAGAAGTCTACGACGTGCTGTCTGACGAAGACTCAGAAAATATAGATAGCTTCAAGGAGCTGTGTGATGCCCTCATAAAACCTGATGAAGAATGCGCACCCATCACTACCGAGATGGTGAAAAAAGTATTAAGAGGGATGAAAAACTATTCCCCTCCGGGACCAGATTGTGTCAAACTTTCTGATGGAAGAAGTTTCCTTTAACCCATCAGCATTTGGCCCGTATTTTCACCTCATATTTAAAGTCGGAAGAGCTGATTCCGGAGTGGTTGGTGGAAGGACGCACAATACTCTTGCCGAAAATAGGCAACTCAGCTAACCCGAAGAACTACAGGCCAATAACTTGTCTGAACACACTGTATAAGATATTCACAGCTACCATAAATGATAGGATTGTTCGGGCAATTGTTCCTGTGAGACAAGAAATGTATGAACAACGAGGCTCAAAGGAAGGCGTAGCGGGATGTCGGGAGAACCTACACATCGATAGATGTGTCTGCAAAGACGCAACATTGTACCAGCGTCACCTATCGATGGCCTGGACTGATTATCGGAAAGCTTTCGATTCGACCTCCCATAGACTTATCATCTATCTTTTGGAAAGCTTAAAGGTTCAACCGCAAATCGTTAGTTGCATAAAGAGATTGATGCCGCTTTGGAAAAACAGATTTACTATCTCATCTGGTAAAAATCGGGTGACAACTAACAAGGTTACCTTTCAGAGAGGTGTCTTTCAGGGTGACACCATGAGCCCACTCCTCTTTTGCCTTGCATTATTGTAACTATCTCTAGCACTTCGCCATTCCGACGGGTACTTTTGCGGCAAACCTGCAGATCGAAAGTACAAGGTCACTCATGTATTTTACATGGACGATCTTAAGATCTATGCTGAAAACAAAGAGCAACTATATATAACTCTAGTGATTGTCGAACGATATACTACGGAAATTGGAATGAAATTTGGGTTAGACAAATGCGCCAAGGTTTTTATTTGAAGCGAGGAAAACTTAATGGCATCCTTAAAGACCATGAGCTCGTCTATAGAAGCGCTATACGACACCTTTGCGCTGGACAGACTTATGCGTACCTGAGCCTGCCACAGAGCCGCATTCAGGATGTGGCATCTATTAAGGATACTCTTTAAAGCTAACTTTTGCTTTCCTTAAATAAGCCGGAGTGAAGTCTGGTACGGAGGGTTTCATTTTGGCATGCCAAGACGGTGTCAGTTCCACCTTAACGTACCATGGCCACATTTTGAGCCAAGACATTCTGGATGATAGCTGCAGGGCGTGCCATGCACACCGCGAGTATTTAGCTCACATACTATCTAGTTGTCCAACTCATGCGGGAACGACCTACATCCAAAGGCACAGTACGGCACTAAGAATGCTTTATTACCATATCTGTCGCTCTTATGGCATTAACCTTAATATCGCTTCTCTAAATGCTCTTAGGGAAATCGAGTCAATTGACGAGAATAGGAAGTGCCGCATATACTGGAACTTTATATTCTCAACAATTGTTTCTGTTGCACACTCGAGGTCTGACATGGTTCTTCTTGACTTCGAGAAGCGAACCATGTTCGTTATCGAATTTTTGGCACCAGCTGACAAAAACATCATAACCAAGGAGAATGAAAAGAAAGAGAGGTATAGAGACCTTATAAGGGAGTTGCAACGATTGTACCCGGAATATTCTGTTAAACTAATCGTCGTTATCATCGGCGCTCTTGGAGGTGCCAAGCTTTCACTCGTTAATAGCCAGAAAAGCATCCCTGCTTGCCAACAATATGCTAAAACACTTGCCGCAAAAATGCAGAAGGCGGTAGTTCTTGGGTCGCTCCGTGTTCTTAGGGTGCACGAAACTTTTGCCGGATCGTCGTATTGATTATGTTACAGACGGTAACCACCCATCTCACGGTCGTGAGACGTGGCTGTGGCTGAAATTTTACCGCGATTTCGCTGGGAGCGGGTGCAATTTTTCAGATTAGCACCCTCTCTCGGCGAAATCCTGCGCTTGTCCTTATGACAAACTTTTAATTATATATATACGCTTATATGCATCCTTTCCCCGCCACTTAGTCTCATAAATGGCGTGGCACGTATGCACAACAACCAGGCCTACGGTTTTAAATGGAACACGAATCATCAGAATAATGGTTAAAGCACGCGCCTAATTTGCGAACAGTTCATTACCGGTACCCTTATTTAGCATACATTGTATCAAGATGTGAGTGGTATTTCACACATGAATCAATAAACTCGGTACCATTACTGTCAATTTCCTGCTGCTGCGAAGTGTTGGCCACAATGACAACTGCCTTGAAAATAGGATGTGTAGAATGATTCGTCCGACCCAGCCGTAGTGTGTCCGACGATGAGTTGACATTGTCCTCGTCAAAGTCAGAAAGCTCTTATACTTATACCTTCAATAAACTGTGCTGGTACATCCAGCAATCAATACACTCACAAATGCACCAGAAATTCGGATAGCGTTTGTTACATTTGTTCAAAATAGATTGGGAAAAGAGGAAGAAAATTAACAAACAGAACTGGAGATTTATACAGAACATGCTTTGAAATTGAAATTTCACAACAACATACAAATTGGGTTCCTCATGTAATCTGTAGCACGTGCAACAACATAATCAGTCGTTTCTAAACCAATAAGGAAAAGAGCAAACTAAAATTTACAACGCCGACAATATGGGCAGAACCATGCGATGAAAACGATTGTTTTTTTTGTTTAACCACAGTAGACGGTGTGAACAAAATTTAAACCAATCAAGTAGCTTATCCTACTGTTACAAGCGCTCAGCTTCCAAAAAAGACGACTGTAAAAGGCCTAGAAGATAACGAGTCACGAGCCACCTTCACTACAGGATTTAATGCACTGCAAGTCGATGTAAATTAAAAAAAAGTTAGGAATCCTGGTCATGATAGAAAAAAAATGAAACTGATTGAAATTTATATCGGATACAATCATCCCAAATGATAAATTTTTACTGCGGAAAATAGATTTCTACGATGAATACTGTATAAAACGTTGCTAGTGATGTTTAATATTAATATCACCAAAGGTTAGTCAAAACCTACATGACATTCAAACCACCAAAGCCGGGATGTGAAAGCTAAGTCGTGACCGCCTGGGCTTTCGAAGAAACTTGCTCTAGATTTTCTGTATTCAACAAATAAAGTTAGCTAATGATTGAAGTGAAAATACCTAATTATATATGTAGACGGTCATGACTTTTTCTATACATCCCGGCTTTAGTTCAAATGTCGACGGCCATGACTAACCTAACATTTGGAAGTTGCATTAGGAAGTTATAATTTTATTTTGAGTGATTAGCTATTCAAAATAAATTTTAATCAATTTCATTTTGTGGAAGCATTCCTTTAAACCACCTTCTCTTCTTTGCCATGCCACCTTGTGATAGTCGAGACACATTTTGGTACCCAAAACTAGAAGGTCTATAAGAGATGCTGTATAAATATATACATTAATTGTTATGGTGGCGCAAAAGAAAGTCCTGACCATTCTTGGATCCCTCATATCATTTGTTCGACTTGTCTAAGTGGCATTAGCAGACATTGCAACGACGAGAGAAAAAAACTTCGTATCTCTCTGTCTATGATTTGGCGTGAACCTTCAAGTCATGAAATCATACTTTATACATCGCATTCACCTGGCGTTGGCACTCTCGTTTCTGTAACGGGTAAGTTTTGAAAGCAGTGGTACCTGATAATATAGCATTTTTGAATGGTGGCAAGGTTACAAATTCTAAACAGCACATAACCCACATAAAAACTCTTAAGGTTTTTCCAAATTTGACCATTAAAATCTCTTAACCTTTATCTCAAGATGTCCACTTAAGCCTAAAAGTAACATGATTTAGTTGGTTAGCGATGAATTTTGTAGGTTTGACCTTAGGCTGACCTTGATAATGACCTTTCAGTGTCAAACGGACACCGGATTTGAATTCAGCGACCATTTAAGCCTAAAGGTACCCTGATTTAGTTGGTAAGCGCGGAATTTTGTAGGTTTGATCTTGTATTAACCTTGATAGATATTTTTCACCACAATAATTTTTGAAATCAAAAGAATTTTTAAATTGCGAATTTCAAAAATCTGAAAGTTGTGCTGAGTTGTGCTAGGCGTACAAAAAAATTATTGCCCTACACACTTTATACTCATTCTATATTTTAGAATGAGATACTAGTTTCTTCTTCACCAGAATAATTTTTGAAATCAAAAAATTTCCAAATTGTGAATTTGAAAAATCTTAGAGTTGTGCTGGGGTCTTCTATGCCTGCAAAAAATGATTGCCCTACGCACTTTCTTCTTATTGTATATTTTTCCATCAAATAATTTTTGAAGTAAAAAATTTTTCAAATTGCGAATATCGAAAATCTGAAAGTTGTGCTGGGTTGTGCTAGTCGTACATAACAATTATTGTCCTACACACTCCTTACTCGGGTATTTATTTTTTAATGAAATACATTAATGAAATATGTTTGAAATCGACAAATTTTCAAAATGCGAATTTCGAAACTCTGAAAGTTGTACTGGGTTGTGCTGTGCGTTCAAAACAATAGTTGTCCTCTACGCGTTTCACTCAGGCCTATGCTTGAAATTTAAGTAAATAATCAACATTTTCATGGCATAAATCGTCTTAAATTGGGGTGAACTCATTTTGGAGTCATCCTGACCTCAGTGTGCTAGCTAAGGGTGAAGTTTTGTTTTCATGTCTTGCCATTGTACACGAAGAGGAGTTTACCGCGACCGTTACTTGGTGCAGAACTTCAGAGTGGGAGGGAAGCAGAAACTGTATCTGCGCTCGCATGAGCCATTGCGGACGCACCTCCACCGCAGTGATCCCAGATCTGAAACGAGATGCGGTCCAATACTATGACAGGGCTATGTCCGTGTGAATATAGTAGGAGACGCTGTAAATGACTGAGTTGCG
>NC_046658.1:59192386-59193785 GCF_010883055.1 Belonocnema kinseyi | reverse complement strand
TAAGAGGATATTTTGAAGCTCTAAAGCCAAAATCAAATAAATCATTCAAATAGTGATTTTCCGATGTTTTTCGTTATTTTCTTAAGTTCTGCATATATTTTAAAAAGAATTTCGAAATTGTTTCAATTCATCATTTTCGCATGTTATGTCACTTAATCTTCAGCAACACGTAAAATTCATATCCATAACAAATACATTTCTTAATCTGTTAGTTTTAGATTTTCATACTCTCTTGTGTTAACCCTCAATATAAAGATGTATACAAATCTCACTATCTGAAATAGTCAATTTCTGGCAATAAGCTATATTCAATTTTGAGATACGTACACAAAATAAATCTTTAGACCAAGAGAATAAAAGTTTTTTAAAATACACCTTACACAAACTTCAGAAACGTATAGGTCATTCCATGTCAGATTTAAAACTAAATTTTGTTTTTGTTATAAACATTTTTTCGCTTATTCTTGAAAGGAAAAAAATGCCGTGTATTTTTTTATTTCACTCTCATATGATGCATTTCTGAAATATCGATTCTTTTATCTGTCGACTCAAAAACTCGGTCCGTAAAATGTTTCGTAAATTGTCCAATTATTTAACTAAAAAATTGCACCATATAAAAAATAGTGCAATATGGTTTACCTGAAAGTTCATGTTTGATAATTGAAAATTCAGTTTTTACATTCTCATTCATGAGAGTGTAATGTAATGGTCCAAATTTTCGATTTCTGGTTTTTAACGGATTTTTACGTTTCGGCACGCACAGAATCCGAAAATAATAAAATTTTGTCGGTGTCTGCCTGTATGTCTGTATGTATGGTTACCTGAATGTTGTAGCCACGCTAACTTTTGAAGGATTTGTCCAATCGAGTCCGCGTTCCATACACTTCTGAAGGTCCCCAAAACAAAGGTTAATTTCGTTAATCAGACATTTCAAACCAAAATTTAAAAATTGAGAGAAATTTCAAAATTTTGTTCCAAATTTTATAAATTTTTGTCAAAGTTTCTCATAGATGCATAAAATAATTGCAAATTATCTAAATAAAATTTTTTATTCTGATGAAAATTCGAAAAGTTATATACTTTTCAAAAATTTGAATATTTCCAAAAAATAGGAAAAATTATTTTTTTCATAGATCTAAAAATTTCATTCAAAATTTTCACTAGATACCAAATATATTTCAAAACTATTCTTGCCAAATTTTTCGATTAGCCCACAATTTAAAAAATTAGAGCCTGTATAACCTAACTGTTGCGCGCGAAGCGCGATTATCGCAATGAGAATGTAATCGTCAAGGCCGTAGGTGCTTTGAGAACCTTCTTTAATGTCAAATTTAAAAAAAAAATGTACAGCTTCACTTTATGATCGTAGTTTATGAGAGGTTTGAATACCAGTATTTGA
>NC_046658.1:59161223-59192286 GCF_010883055.1 Belonocnema kinseyi | reverse complement strand
TATTGGGATATATTAAATGAATATATATCGCTACCGGATATTTGATTAAAAATATTACTCAAAAAAGTGATACTTCTTAATTGTTATTTAGAACCAACTGTATTAATTAATGAATAACCACACTAAAATCTTCGTAAATATTAAATTAACAATTTTAGCCCGCATGATGAATATTTTGAGCAATTATTTTCGATTTTTCCTCTAATATCTATTTTTGATTTTTGTCATTTTAAAGTTAATATACACAATATCTGTGAATTTCAAATATTTAAAAAATGGTCCTAATATAATCCAACAGTTTAGTGGAAATAGAAAATGGAAAAGTGACGCAATCGCCTTCCAGGAGCACATTTTTTTCCATCAAAATATCGTATTATGATCATTTGAATAGGCCCGCAGTTCATTACAGCAATTCATTTAAGTTTATTTTTCATAAGAGCGACTAGGATCAATTAGACGTTAATCTCATTCTTTATTCAAAATAAAAATGTTGTTCAAAATCTAGTTAAGCAAAATATATTAAAAGCAAAATCTATTAAATTATCTGAAACATTACAAATTTTGTATGACACGATATAAATGCAATTTCGAATCAGTTCGATGCAAACCTTTGTTGTGTAATCTTATGAACAAATGTGAATTTTTGAAATTGTAGAATCAATCACTTGATGAGGCTGATCCTAAAATGTTTTAGTCAAAACTTTTTAGTGAACAAATTATGAAAGCAGAACTTTGTTTGAGTTAGATATTACAATTTTCTAAAAATAAAAAACAATATTTAGCGAGATATAATGTTTAGCGAGATATTTACTGGAAATAAAATTTTTTTCCAGAAAATACAGAAATATCAATTTCGAAAAAAATGTTAGTTAACAGTTTTAGACCGTGAAAACTTCAAATGATGAAAATGATATTCTCTTCTTCTTAATATATTACTTTCAATTTAATAAATAAAATTTTATTTTAGACCTAGCTGTCTTTTTATTGATTCGTAATGAATTGAATGAATTTTAATTTTCAATAGACTGTTTTGTTGAATATCTTATTTTGTCAGAAAAAATATTCGAAAACATGACCTCGTTATATTTTAGAAAATAAATGTTGTAATATTTCAAATAATTAAAAGAAAATTTTTAACTGAAAATTGTATAACCAAATTAATATGTTTGATAATAATAGAGAAATTATTATTAAAAATAGAATGAGGTCAAGTGTCCAAGAATCTTTTTTCCGAGAAAAAATGCGGTCATTCATTAAAACTGCCATTTTCATAAATTCGGTAAGAAGCGATAAGAAAAGCAGCATGAAAAATTATCTTCTGCTAACAAGATCATCAGTTATAATATACGTTATTAAAAATCGAAAATTATTGATCGAAAATTGTTCTGAAATTTTGACGGGCATTGGTAATTTTACACGCTTTTGTTCTCCGAAAAATCTTCTTCGGCGATGATTTGGATTATTGTACAGTTTTCATTTATAATTCATTTGAGCAGAGCCGGATTAACATTTTTCGGGGCCTGGGGCTAAACCTTGAAGGGGCCCTTTTAAGGGCAGAAAAAATCGCAATTTTGCTGTAAGCTTTATTAATTTTCTGGGGCCAGGGGCGCTGGCCCCACCATGCGCCTTGGTAAATTCGGCGCTGCATTTGAGCCATATACAATTTATCAAGGAATTTAGCAACCGTCTTTATTCCTCATTTACAGACCGTTAAGGGTTTCTGTTTTTTCCAGAATATAATATTGCATGAGAAACAAACTAAGATATCATTTTATACTGTTACAGCCCCTTACCATAATTATAATGTTCACTTAAGGAATGAAAGTTCCGTCACTGACGTATGACTAACCTCGAAACTCGAAACTCGAAACTAGCACCGACAGGAAATCTTGCACATAAAAAATTTAATAATATTTCATGTTTTCGAGTATAAAAAATAACCTTATAAATTTATTAAAAATCAATACTTGTGCATTTTTCTCTCTGAATCCAAGTCTGATCTTATTTATTGATATTTCTCAAGTATTTGAGGAGTTTTAGGCAGGGCCGACAGGGCATATAATTAAAGTACGCGCGTCTGAAAGCACACTTTAATTAATTTTATTAAAAGCTAAATTGACTATTTAATTCTCGAGGTAAAACTGATTGAAGAACTATCCGAGTAACAAATCTCACCTAAATTTACGTTGATATTAATATTTTTTCTTATGTGAAAATCAATTAAATATGCATGGGACCGACAGGACACGAAAACGCAGGAAAACTTTGAAATTTTTTTGTAATAATTGGTAAAACAATAATCGAAGTAAAAAAATGTAGTTTTAAAAATTATTATTCATACTAATGATATAACTCAGGTTGTAAACAGATAAATTACGGTAATAGTGGTTTAATGTTCCTAAAATCCTAGAAAACTCGTACTGGGGACACGAGACCGACAGGACATTTTTGATGGTTTTTTATTTTTAGCTACAATTAGAAAGAATTAAAATTCATTAAAATGAGGGACGTTTTTATTCATATTAAGCTCCTATTATGAGAATTTTTGAATTGCCAATCTCTTCTTTATTATTGATTACAGAGCTTGGACACAAAATGGACAACTTTTTGAGCATCACCCATAAATATGATATATGAACATTTTATGGACGAAAAATTATACAACTTACCACTTTTGGTCAATTTTACGTACAATAAAATACAATTATAAATAATAAATAGAAACAATAATAAACAATAATGCAAAATACAAAATAATAAAGCAATACATGCAATTTTCTACTTTTGAAGTTTTATTGGATTGATAATTAATTCAAGTCAACAAAAGTAAGTGTTTGAACAAGTTATTATTATTATTTATAACAATATTCTCTTACAATTATTCTCGTACGTTGCAGTTTAAAAATTTCTTTTAAATTTTGTTTCACTTTTAAATTTTAGTGAGAGAAGAATTAATTTAGCATTCTCTTCTAATAATTTTCGAAAAATGCGACTTTTTTCTTAAATTTTCAACAGCTTTACCAACGAAAAAAATAGAAAATTTATTTTGTATCACTTCATTAACGCAATGGGGAGCTTATAAAAATTAAAAATTTTATTCGAAATTTTAGAGAATTTACCTATATTTGCGATTATATTCTCAAACTCATCAAAATGTCAAGGCATTTGTCGACCTATGAGCAATTTTCATTGAGGAATATGAGTGGAAATAGTTAGGAAAAAGATAAGTTGAAAGACAAAGGGATTATCTTTATGGGGAACCTAACATCGAGGGCCTGAAGGAACTTCGAATCCAGAGAGGGGTAGTGTCGTTGGGCAGGGGAAGGGGAAGGTTACGCAGGTAGCCGTGGAGGAAAAGAAGATGGCCCTAAATAATAGGTAGACATTGGGAAAAACTCGCCATTTAATTACCAAATATAACAAGGGGCGATCGTCTTTTCCTCCACGGCTACCTGTGTACACGGTCTGTGTCCCTTTGTCATAAGGAGGCATAAAATGCTAAAACATTTAAATGTTATAGTTTTGCAATCAGTAAATTAAAAATATTATATTCGGAATCTATGTTTTTTTGCGATTCCAACGATATGTAACTTGCAATAAAAATATTGAAATTAGAATAAGTTGTGGCAGATTTTAGTTTATGTTTTGACCCTGACTAGATAGCATTATGGAATTTTCCGATGAATAGTTGAAAATGCATCAGTTTATCTGGTAGAAAATTCGCCTGTTGATAATTCAATAGAATATATGAATTTTTATCCAATTGCCAAGAAGAATATTATACTTTAAAAGATAAATTTTCAACTGAAAATGGAATAGTTTTCAGAGAGAGAGAGAGAGAGAGAGAGAGAGAGAGAGAGAGAGAGAGAGAAAGAGAGCAGAAAGAGAGGATCGATCAAGTTTAGACACTTGAAGTCTTTTTTTGTGGATATTGGTTTAAAGCGTATCAATAAATTTTCTGCCTCATTTCCGTTAAATATTCAGTTGACCCTTGTCTCCGTATTAGAAAAAATATTTTTAACCGTGTATTGAAATCCACCGGTAACGGTTTATACGCCCCTGACTGTTTGCATCCGGAGCTGGCTATAATGAGTTAGTTCCCACCCACCGTGAGCCCCGAAATCGGCGCTATAGAAGAGTTTCACTGTATTAAAAAGGACAAACAATTTATCCTACTTACTTTTCTTGATAAAACCAAACATTTCATCGATAAAGGATCTTCAAAATTCAAAAAACAAGCTTTTGAATTTTCTTGAAAAAAAAACGAAATTTCAAACCTTGACAGGAGGCCTGTGCAAATCGTTCTGAATCGAACTGGTGCATAATTTAAGGCGTCTCGAAAGTCGATTCGAAAGAAATTTGAAGAGGCCAGTTTGAATCGGAAAAAAACGATTCATAGTGGGCAATTCGAAAGTCTTTCGAATCGGCATTCGACCCTCTCAGGTGGAATCGAAAGAATACCGATTCGAAATGAGCAGTTCGAAATTCTTTCGAATCGAAATTCGACGCATTCAGTTTTTCGAGTTTATTTCCGATTCGAAGTTGGCAGTTCGAAAGTCTTTCGAATCAAAATTCGATGCGATCAGTTCGATTCGAAAGAAAACCGATTCGAAGTGAGCTGTTCGAAAGTCTTTCGAATAGATATTTGAAATGTTCAGTTTTTCAAGTTTATTTCTGATTCGAAGTGGGCAGCTCGAAAGTTTATCGAATCGACATTCGACGCGTTGAGTTTTTTTATTTGAATCCGGATTTGTCATTATTATCAATATCAAACCTTTAAGTGAGAATGCGTGTTATTTGTGTAGATATAAATAGACAAAAGGGAAGCTTTCAGTGTAATTAAATAAAAATTTAATCCTCAAATTAATGTATTCAACTATCAATACGCTTTGACCTTAAAGTTAAACAATGCAAATCTAGCATTAATATTTTTTTGAAGTTCCAATATTTTTATGTATCATTTTAATTTTTTTGTAAGCAATATAGATGAAGTTTAATTTTTTCAAGCATTATTTCTTTTTGAGATATATCAATATGCTAAGTTTATTAATAACGAACAAAAAAGTTTGAATGATGATAGTTGAAATTCATCTTATGATTTTTTTAAACTTTTTTGAATAATAAGGTGTATTTTTCGTGACATGCACTCTAGCTGAATCTTCATAAGTAAATCAGCTTTTAAGGTCATGTGACGAGAGGGTCACGTGACCGAACCTGGTCTTCAATTTTTCTTTCCCAACTTACGTCTAAACGAAATGAGGTATCGCTCTGAAAGTTTGGGAAATGGAATAGGAGGTAATAAAGTCCATGTCTCTGCTTTGTTCCGGTGGAAATTTTGAGAAAAAATTTTTTTTAAAGAAAATACCAGCGGAAGTTTTTTTCCAAACTTACGTCCACACGGAATGAGATATCGTGTTAAAAATTTGGCACGATAAATAGAAGGCATGCAAGAATGTGTATCTGGTCCTAAATAATTAGAATAGTGAAAAAAGTTTTTTTTTAATTACTATTTTGGAGAAATACCGACCGTGCTGTCGTCAAACTTTGCAAGCAATTTGCAATGTTGTCAATGGGCTAGTTATGAGGTTTACATTTATCAAAGTAGGGCAAAACAAAAAAATCGCTCACGAACATTATGCACAAATAATGCAAAAACTAATGTTTGCACTTGAAATGCAAATAAACATATTTGGTCTGACATACGTATCAGTCTGGTATCAGTTGTCAAAGCAGCACTAGCGCAGCGAGTAGACAATTTCCATGGACATAGGAAACATGGGACTAGGCATGCTATCCTAACTTGGGCGAGCGGGTTTGAATCCACGGGTGGAGGGAGAATTCCATGAGCGGGGAGAGCCGCCATCTTACGATGTGCCATTTGATTATGCGCACGACCATTTTTGCCGACAAACTGTGCATGAAAATATAAACATGTGGGCGCTGCCATGTTTCTCGCGGGACATCAAAAGGTGGCGGACCTCCCCCCCATTGCATTACCCCCGCAATAGCATGCCTAGTCCCTTGTTTCCTATGTCCATGACAACTTCGAACTTCTAGGGGTCTATAGGTAAAACAGATTGCATGATTACCTTTAGAGAAAGTTCAAAGTCAAACTTTTGTAAAACCTAAATGTGTCCGTCGATAATCATTATTTGCATAAATAAACTTTTTTCTTCCTCCAAATCTTTGTAAGGCCACAAACGATCCTTTAATATTTATTAACATTTCCCGAAAAAAATTTTCGGGTTATTTAAACTTTTATTTTTCAATGTGGGTGAAAAAATATTGATCTTAAGGCTGACTTGATCAGCTGTTATACTCATCACATGGCCTTAAGGTTCAAAAAATAAATTTTTACAAAAGTTGAAGTGTTTAAAAATGAAGAAAAATAAGTAATATTAGTTTATCAAATGCAATTACAATTTTTGAGTAAGTAAACGTTGTTAAACGGACAAAGTTAATAAATTGAAACAATAGAAAGAAATAAGTAAAAAAATCTGCCCACTTGGCGGGCACATTCTCATCGCACGCTACGCGTGCAGCTCACTAGTTTGAGTCCGTCTGGGGCGCGCTTCTGTTGAATCTCGCGCTTCGCGCTCTCTAATGGGTTACCTCGCGCTTTACGCTCGGACATAAATACACCTCGCGCTCAAATATTTATTCTTTGCATTTGGAATGCTCGATTAAAACTATATCAAAATGATCTCTTTTAGATGGCAGTATTTATATCTTTATTCATATTCTGAATTGTCTACTTAATCAAATATAGATCAAGATTAAGTTTCTCAAAGCTCTGTGGGCTTTGAGGTACACATCCTCATTGTGACGTTCTCACTGCGCGCTCAATTCTGACAGACATTTGTGAACAGGTTTTGTTAAATCTGTTTTTTTTCTCGTAAATTTCGTCATTTTCCGGCAATTTTTAATTTTTTTTAAATTTTCAATGTTATTTTTTACGAATAAAAGAAAAAGTACGCGTCCTATCAATAAGTGATTTTTAAAGAAATTGTAGATCTTTTTTAGGATCACAATTTTTGTTAATTCTTCTTTTTTCATATATTACATAATTTTACCACAAAATGGAATTTATGATTTTTTATTATTTTTTCTGCAATCAAAATTTGAATTTTTTTTTCAACAAAATCCAAAAATTTGTTATGACAGTTTTGTAGGGCCTTTAAAAAGCAATTTTTTTCATTTCTTAACTTTTTTTCATATTGTGCGTTGTTTGGTCTAAAATTCTGAGTCCTGGTTAAAATGAATACTCAATATTACATTCTTAGATATTATATTACAAATAAAATTCCTACAGCTACCGAGTTTCGAACCTACATCTAAAGCTGAACCTATCGCCTAGCAGTCGGGAGTCTTGACCAATACTCTATAGCTATACCTAAAGAATTAAATGTCAATGCAAAAACCATCTTCATAAGTCACAGCTCAAAAAAAGTAAAAAAGAATAAATTGACTGTCAATGGGAATACAAATAAAATAATTTTTAAATACATCATTCAAATCGGGTAAAATTGGTAGGGTTTCGTAATCTCGGGCTGATAACATTATTGTTTCGGTCAGGTGTCCATCCGTTCTTCCCCCTTCATACAAAAGGACATAAGCGTCAACATTTGGCAATAAAGCAAAAGGGAATAAGTGCCAAAATTTTACACCGAAAAAATGCATACAAGCCAAAATTTCTTTATCAAAAATTTCGCTCAGACAATTTTTTTTCAAACCATTTTATTTTTTTAATTTTTTCTACCATTTTTTTCAAACCACTTTTTTCGCTCCTACTTTGACTTATTTTTCATGTAATTATTTGTTTTTCTCGTTTTAGACCATTTTAAGACTTTTGATAATGACATAAAATGTCATTTTTTATTACATTTAAAGTGTTTTAGAATATTTTACAGAGATTAAGAATTACATAAAGTACAATTTCTTCTGAAGATTTACAATTTATCATAAAGATGAAAATTATAATTTTTTTCTTAAAGAAAAACAGAGAAAAAATTGGTTTCGAAATATTTGTATTTATAGTCTTGAGAAAATTTAGAACACATTAACCCTATTTTCGAATATATTTTTTTATATTTTTTTCATTCGCTATCACCATATTATGAGCCTTTAATGCCCCCTGAAAAGTAAGCGTTAGAAACCCTGTTGAATGGAAAGCCACATAAAAGAGTTTATTTAAAATATTTTTTCTGCTAGATAGGTTTTGAATTTCTTATGTCATCTCTATGACATCTTTTTCCCTATCATATGCAGAAGGTCCTAGAATTTTGGCAATCATTAAAAAACATGTTTAGAGTTTGAAGTTTACCAATTCCAAATAATTGTTATCCAGTCGGACAAGAATTCAGGATTACTAAAACCTTAACTTTTATGTAAATTTGATTCTCTCAATTTCTGAACAATTTTTTCGAGTCTAAAAAACTTGAAGAGTATTTTCTGACTCAAAGGAACAAACCGTCACGATACGGCCACCGAAAAATAAAAGCAAGTTTTTGAAAATCAAATAAATGTATATATATATGTGTGTGTGTGTGTGTGTAATGTGTTATAATAGTTTGTCCAGGCTAGACTATAAATAGCGTATTTAACACTACTGAAACGATGAGAAATTTGTAAACATACATGTAGTCATTTCGAATCGGAAGTCAAATCGAAAAACTAAGGGCGTCAAACTGAAGGCGCCGACTTAAACTCAACTACGTGGGTTCGGAAAAAACCGACCCGGCTTTCGGGTTTCGATTCTCGCCTTAAACTTCTCCCCACTTCCACCACCAAGTAAGTGTGTGTGTGGGGGGGGGGGGTGTAAAGGAATAGAGAAGAAGGTGCAAGAAAAATGTAAACCCTTAGGGGACACATTAGAAGCTTCCATTCCATATATATATATACACTGTAAAAAAAGTTGGTGTAAATGTACATCCTGCGACGATGGAAGTTCTTCGATCGGCGTGGCACATACTAAATACACAGAATTCTGTAAAAATACATATCTTTCTTCTCAAACTGCGTCCGCTATTAAAAAAAACATGCAGGATGTACATTTTCCGTCGTTGACCGTGAAATTACGTACGGGACGTAAATCAACACAGTCAAAATGATATTTTGAGGTTTGGTCTACCTAAGCTGTTCCATTAAATTTAAACATGTTTTGTAGCAATTAAAAATATATATTTATAGTATTATATGTAGATAGATCATGTTCGCTAGATCCGAACATGACCTTCCTAGCATAAATCCACTTTGGACTTTCCAAATCTTTGCTTCTGTTATTTTCATTACTATACGAATTAGTATTTTTAAGTATATTTTAGTTACGGTACGTAATAAGCTAATCCCTCTGTAATTATTGCAGTCGCTTTTATATCCCTTTTCAAGCATTTCATCGTTAATACAGTCTAGCCCGGCAGCCGTACCGTTTTTCAAGTTCTTAATTATATCTCTAACCTCAGTGACACAGACTTTCTCAATTGAGTTCCCTAACGCATCGTGTTCTACATCGCAGTTGTGGTGTCCAATAGCTCCATCTCCGAATTGTCCCCTAAAATAGTCTCTGGAAGCCTTTAGTATCCTGTCTGCATCATATAGCATTTCCTTATTACTGTTTCTCATGTTGCAAAATTCTGTACTTTTGTTTCCCTTCATTTTTTTATAAAGCAGTTTCTTGCTTCCTTTAAAGTTGTTGTGTATTTTCTTCTCTTCTTCTGCTCTAATTTTATCTTTACTTTCCTTAATTAATCGTTTGAGTATCCTCGTATTAGTATAAAAAAGAAACTATTATTTCATTTTAAAATATAGACCTGAGTAAGAAGTGTGAAGGACAATAATTGTTTTGCACACCTAGCACAGCCCAGCACAACTATTCGATTATCGAAATTCACATTTTGAAAGATTTTGGACTCTAAAAATATATTTTTTGACAAACAACTTGATTATCACCAACAAATATGGTCCTGACTGAAACATGTAGAGGACAATAATTGTTTTGCATGCCTGAGACAACCCAGCACAACTTTCAGATTTTCGAAATTCGCATTTTCAAAAATTATTCTGATGAAAAAGAAACTAGTATTTCATTAAAAAATATTGATCTGAGTAAAACGTGTGAAGGACAATAATTTTTTTGCATGTCTGGCAAAATCCAGCACAACTTTCAAATTTTCAAAATTCGCATATTGCAAATTTTTTGATTTCAAAAATTATTCTGATGAAAAGGAAACTAGTATTTCATTTAAAAATATAGACCTGAGTAAGAAGTGTGTAGGACAATAAATGTTTTGCACGCCTAGCACAACTCAGCACAACTTTCAGATTTTCGAAATTTGCATTATAAAAATATTTTTATTTCAAAAATTATTCTGATGAAAAAGAAACTAGTATTTCATTAAAAAATATTAACCTGAGTAAAAAGTGTGAAAGACAATAATTGTTTTGCACGCATAGCACAATCCAAGACAACTTTCAGATTTTTGAAATACTTGTTTAAAATATCACAAAAAATGTTCTTTCGTGAATTTCGGTTCAAATTTTGAATATTTTTAAAAATCGTTTACGGCATAGTTCAGCACAAACCTAGCACAATTCAGCATATATTTTTTTCGAAAAAATATAATGTGCAAGCCTAGCACAATTCAGCACAAGTTTATTTTCTAGAAAAAATAAAATGGCGTATCTGGACCGAAAAAGTATTTTTGGAATTTTGGCTCCAATGTTAAGATTTTAGATAAAAAATTGCAGCACGATGGATCACAAGCCTAGTACAATTTAGCACAGCTCTTATTTTTTCAAAAAAAAAACCAAACAAAATGGCGTTTCTGGCCCAGGAAAAGTTTTTTTTTAAATTTTGGCACTAATTAAATTTTGTTAACTTTTTAAAAAAAATTTGCGGCACGATGGACCCCAGGCCTAGTACAATTCAGCACAGCTCTTTTTTCGAAAAAACAAAATGGAATTTCTGGCCCAGGAAAAGTTTTTTTTAATTCTGACTAAAATGTTGACTTTAAAAAAAAATTGATTGCGATACGATTAGGCACAAACCTAGCACAATTCATCACAACTTTTGTTTTTTCGAAAAAACAAAAATATTTTTATATATTATATTATTTATTTATATATTCATATATTTATATTTATATATATTTTTTATATTATTTATTTATATATTTTTATAGTATTTTCTGAGGAATTATATTCCTCTAGTTGAATTTGATTAGAATCTACTAAAATATTTCATTTACCACGTTTTAAAATTGGGGATTTATAAAAAAGAAGGCTGGGTCTTTCAAATTATAACCCAGACTGTTTTTACTAAGTTTAGTTTTGAAATTTATTACATTTCTGAAAACACCATCGAATTTCAGTACTTAAATTTAAAAAATACCATTTTTAGAATTATTCACAACTTCCGATTTTAATAGAAAGTACGTTTAATCACAAAAAATTTAGTTCAATTTCAGATTTAGTTGGCGAGACCACATCTTTAATTTTCAGCTAGAACATGTATGCAAATTTTAAAGCTCATAATTTTTTTGAAACAAAAATGTTATTTTCTGAAAAACTACTTAAGCAATGATTTGAAGTTTAATTTGAAAACTTTAGTGGGACAACCTGGAACCATAATTCACCAGATAATCCCATAAGCAAAAACCTTTCATTTAAAGTTGGTTCAGCTCCCCTGGTGGGTTGCGGTTTGTTTCTTTATTTTGATACTTAGGTATACAAAGATTATGTAGGTTTTTTGAACTATTTTTCTATACTTTCATTGAATTCATAATTGCGTGGATGAATTTTGCACTATTGATTTTTTCGAGTATTCTAAATTATCCAATCGGCATTGCGAAAAAGCGACAAAAATGTTTTCGAGATTTTCGTGACTGTTGGACTAATTTCTTGAGTAAACTTTATCTTAAATACGAAAATACGTCTGCCAGTATACGTAAGAAATAACAGGATCTGCAAATGGTCTATCGATTGTAATTAACCTTTTTGAATCACAGTGTTTTTATATGAGAGAATATTGGATGCCTAAAGGATTGTTGAGAATCTTAAAAATTACAGAATTACGCCATGTTGAATTTTGTTATTAAATTTTTTTAAATTATCGATATTCCTTAAACTGTGAAACTAATTTGAATGAAACTTGGACATATTGTAAACAAAAGAATATGCCTTGATCATTCAAGTGGGACTGTGCGGCTCCACATGTTTTCTCCCAGTGTCGTACAGTTGTACTGTTGAAAATTCCTGTTAGAAACTTCCACTACATGTATTGGAAATTTATTTTCGAAACGTAAGGTAACGCTACAATACATATTGTCGTAGTTTTCAAATACTGGCAATGGTATAGTACGTCACATGCATTAGAATTTTACAATACATGTCCAGTAGCCTGTAACTCGACACCTGTGGAAGGAAAAAATTACAAACAAATTTAAATCATTTCTCAGAAGATTTATTTCTGGTAAAAATTTTTAAATTAATTTTCTAAAGAAGCCAAAACTTTTAGGAATGTATATATAAATCAAATAGGCAGAATCTAATGAATTTGAAATCTTCCAGACTAACGGAATTAATAACTCCATTAGCCTGGAAGATGTCGAATTCATTAGGTTCTGCCTATTTTATTTATAAATTAAAATTTTCCCAGGCGTAAAAAAAGAAAACATCTTTTTCTTCATAAAAATTGTTAATGTATCTTATATAACGAGCGTATTTATATAATTCAAGGAATTCATGAATTTTGAGAAATTCAAAGAATTTACGGAATTCATAGAATTCAAATAAAGCCCGGTCGCCCGGAATTCACAGATTTCATGGAATTAACTGAATTCCACGAATTGCAGACATTCTGTAAATTCCAAGCGTTACACGAATTCCGCAAATTCCAGAAATTCCATGGAATTCCTACGATTTCATACATTTAGCGAATTCCAGGAATTTCATGAATCCCATAGATCCCGCAAATTCCTTGAATGTCATGAATTCCATGAATTTAATGAATTTCGTGAATTCGATGAATTTTGTGAATTCCATGAATTCCAATGATTCCGTGATTTCCTTGTGTAAAACTTTCGTCTTATAAACGCTCTAATGCTCATATTGGAATGCTGGACGGTCACTTCGCGATTTGCAACATTTGCAATATATGTATTGCAATTTCGTCATTCGAATACCATGTTTGCAATTTTACCTGACGTTTATATTGTATAAATCTTGTAGAAGAGTTGCAGAATTTCAGTCATTTTTAACAGTGTCTAACTATTCAGTGCTAACATTTAACTCTTTCAAATTCATTAAAGAGGGTTATGAATCAACGTATTAATTACCTAAAAAATGTCCCGGGAGTTGAAGTAAGAAAAATTGTAATATTGCGCATTTGTTAAAAAAAATTAACATTTTTTTTTTAATTTACCAAATTTGACAGTAGCCAATCTTTGGAAAGACATTTCAAGATGATTTTGCAACAAAAATTAATCCTATTCATTAAAAAAATGTCTGAAATGTATATATGTTTACAAAAAATGCTTAAGTAACTGATAAACAGCAGCTATTTTTAAATTATGGCTCGACTAATTGTAATTGTGCATTATAACCCATTTTTTTCTTATTCTAATCGATAGGAAATGATTTTCAGTTATTTATTACATCGACTTATTACTTTGTTATTCATCGAAATCAATACAAAAATGTCGCACTAAAATGACGATATCTTGTGATATAGAAGAGTTACCATCAATTTTGACGTCCTCATCAGAGAAGCTATTAGACTTGTATAAAAATTGACTCCCCCTCCACAGTTTTTGTCAAATTTAACGTTTTGAGACCGACTGAACCCGAGAAATAGGTTTTGTCGAATAGTCTGTTTCTCTGTGTAGATTTTTAGTTATTTTAGTATGATAACTTTCGAAATAATTGACAGATTAAATTTGCCTATGGTATACTCTTTTAGCGTCCTAAAGTGATCAATTACTCGCGGACTGGCGTGGGGCAGCGAAGGAACCACGTCTGACCAGAAAAGTTAACACTGTTACTACTCACTTCTAGACATATGCTCACATTAATCCAAGTAATCAGTCCCCGAGTCGACCCCACAAGCACTTTATACCAAAAAAAGGTTTTGATTGTTTTGGAAAATTCGAACAGATGTAGCCTCCGAAAGCTACAACCACGATCGTTCACCGAACGAACAATCCCGACGCAACCGGAAGTGATATGTTATCCGACTCGTCACTTCCCACAGCACCAGAAGACGATCAAGTCGGAAAAGTCACTTAACAAGAAAAAAAAGAGAAAGAAACATATATTTGAAAAAAATGGAATCGCTAAGATACCTGAATAAAACTCAAAAGACACTTGATTTCTAATTTCGCTGAATTATCGCGAAAGTTGTACGCGTCTCAACCTTGGTTGCAAAACTGATCAGTCTCGACCCAGGCGCCAAGCCTTCTCAGTTAACCCTCAGATCATTACCTGAGTCCCCGCTCCAGCAAATGTAGAAGAACAATAACATGAAACAGATTCTTAACATTGCGCTTACCTCGTTCACCAAAGGAAACAAATAACAAGTATGAGATCAAAAGCTTGGTGTCGCCCGCCACGGAGCACTTTGGGCCACGTGGAGTCAGTTCACGAATGGTAGCTAACACAATTTAACGATGGGGTGGTTGTAGGTCCCGAAAGAAGTCTTAACAGTGTCAGCTCGCACAACTCCGTCCTGTCCGGTGTTGACATCGGTGATCCGTGCTAAAGCCCATGTCCCACGTCGAAATAGGTAGGGTCGACAATCAACACGACGTCTCCAATTTTAGATTACGTTTCGGCAGCGTCCACTTTTTTTTTTGTTAAAGCGTTTGAAGGTACTCATGAGACCAACGTTTCCAAAACTGATCACGCATTGCTTGGACAAGACGCCAGGGAGTGAGCTTGTTCAGTTCCATATCATATGTTGTTGCTCTGGGAATTTCTTCCAATGTTCTACCTACGAGAGCATGACCTGGAGTTAAGACATCGAGATCTTCGGAATCGCCCGTAATTGGAAGCAGCGGCTGGGGGTTCATGCATGCTTCAATCTCTACAGCGATAGTGGACAACTCTTCATAGGTAAGATTTCGAGTTCCAACAACTTTCTTCATGAGAAATTTTGTCGACTTGATATTGGACTCTCACAAGCCGCCAAAGTGAGGAGCAGATAGTGGGATGAATTTTCACTTAATCATCCTGTTGCCAATGAATCCTGCACATTGTTCCAGTAAATTTCTGCTTCTCGTAGCATCGAGCGAAGTTCGGCATCAGCACCGTAAAATGTGGTGGCATTGTCACTCCAGATCTCACGAGGGGCACCTCGACGACCAGCCAAGCGTCGTAGAGCGGCTAGAAATGATTTAGTGGTGAGGTCTCTGCTTACCTCAAGATAAACCCCCTTTCAACTCAAGCATATGAAGAGCGCGATGTATCCTTTGTTGGTACAGTAGCCACGTCCAATAGTCTGTTTTACTGCGAATGGTCCGGCATAGTCAACTCCAGTTTTTTCGAAAGGAAGACTGACTGTGACTCGTTCAGCAGGAAGATCCCCCATCATTTGACCGGATTGCTGAAGTCGTACGCGTGCGTGCTGAATACAGTTATGGATATGCGCTTCTACAGAAATGCGTCCACGAATAATCCAGGCTCGGTGAACGGCGTACGAATACGTTAGCTCGCATCCCCTGTGTAAAGCTGTTCGCTGTGCCCAGTCAATAATCAGTCTCGCGAGAGCGCCGTCGCCATCTAAGATGGCTGGGTGTCGCTGATCATAAGGCAACGGAGAGTTCGCTAATCGTCTACCAACTTTCAAAATTCCACTGTCTTTCCCTGACGAAGGGTGCTTAATTCATCCTCAAAGCTGCATCCTTGAGCGCAGAAAACGCAAGATAAAAATGCGCGAGGGATTTCTTTGGGAGTGAGACGCCGATTCATGAGTTCAGAACGTTCGATAGCACGCTTGAGAAGAAGTTTGAAGTACAGACAACGTGCAATCACTCGTGTTAGACGAGTCATCGAAGAGAAGTTGCCAATCGTAGTAAGGTTGCAATGTACATGACGAACCGCAATGGTAGGCAGAGTCAGTTGGAGGAGATGAATTAAGACAATGGAACGCTGGCCAGGAAGCCTGACTCTGCGAAAGCCACCTGGGGCATTCCACCAGAGATTCTGCTGAGCTAAGACTCAAGGATCCGCTCATCGAAAAGCAATATCAGCTGAATTCTCCTTTGTAGAGACATATCGTCAAACGGCGTTGGAGAGAGTTCGCTGGATCTCCGAAACTCAATTCGCGACATAAATCCGCTAGCGGGAAGGATCATCTGTTTGAATCCAACTGAGAACATTTTGTGAGTCCGACCAAGCGTAAGTGACCGCATGAGAAAGTTCTATCTCCTCGCGTACATAATTAATAAATCGTACCACAAGAAAGGCAGCGCAAAGTTCCAGTTTAGGGATAGTGATGGTTTTAATAGGTGCGACGTGAGTCTTAGATGTTATAAGTTAGGCATTGCAGGTTCCATGTTAGGAATGCACTCGAACGTAAACTATAGCAATGTATCGCAGTTATCGCAGATAGATTGATCTGAAATGTTTTCCATCTTTCGAACAAATCCTTGCGAAGTGAAGTTTTCCAACCAACTTGAGCTTTCCAGAGATCTTGCATGAGGATCTTCGCGACGATAGTGATTGCTGTCGATACCCGGTGCTTTGAATCGGAATTTGTCAGACACAGGTTCCCAAGCGACTCCCAAAGCATTAAAGGGACCATCGGTCTGGAACTGGAGCCAACTTCTACGCAGTCGATTGCACTCAGGAATCCCATTTAATAGAGGGGTGTAGTTGGTAGCCCACTTCTTCAGATGCATTCCTTCAGACTTCAACAGCTGGATTAGTTAATCTCGAAGTTTGATGGCCGAAACTTCATCACTCGCGCCTGATAGGATTTCATCGACATAAATGTTTTTTCGAATTATCTCCGAGGCAGCAGGATAGCTGTTGACTTCGTCCGTTGCTAGTTGTTGAAGAGTTCGATTTACCAGAAATGGGGAGCACGAATTCGGAGGACGAATGTAAATATGGGATCCCAGTTCTCAATCGGGCATTCAATAAGGGGGCTCAAAGATTTTCTCCTCCGTGAGATGGTGTCTAAAAGAGTCTGTAATCCTTCCTCGCTCTCTACCTTCAGGATTTTGGTATCAGTTATGATCTGTAGATGATCTTGGAAGAGGAGCCGCTTATTGTCGTATCGATTTAAGAGAAGTTTCCAGGCTGTTTTGTAGTTAGCCTCGGTTGTCGATATCATGTCTAAGGCGCTTTTGGCTATACCTTAAATCGCCTCCTTCAGGTAATCCAACTTCGGCACTGGAGATAGTGTTGTATCATCATATACCATGGAACGGAACAGGACCCGAAAGGGCTCCTATCCCTCTCGTAGACCTGAGAATGCGGGCAGATTTTTTCTGGGCAAATATGTCTGTGAGCGATCACCATAGTTACAGGTTTTCCAAAAATTCAAAAAAACAAACGAAAATAAAAATTTGAAGCAAAACAACGCACGATATGAAAAAAGGTAGCAAAGGAAAAACGTTGCTTTTTGAACACCCTATAGGAATTTCGTTACCAAATTTTGAATACTTTTAAAGTTTCCAAAATTCAAAATTTTAAAACAAATAACGCGAGATACGGAGATAATGTTAAGGAACAGACTTATTGGTCTTAAAAAGATCTACAAAAATTTCCATTTAATATTTTTCGATTGGATAAATAATTTTCGTTTTGGATCCTGAAAAATACTGTTAAAAACGAACATTTAAAAAATTATATTTAAAAATTTGCTTTTAACTTTTTTACTCAGAAGACGCGTGATGAAAATATGTTCGTGAACCCCGGAAAAGCTTTAACAAAACAAAATTTACAATCATTAAAATTCCGTTGTCGATGGTGTGGCCTTTAATTTTTGAAGCCCTATGCAAAAATGTGAGAGAAGTACAATGACTGAGCGCGCATCGTGAGGTAAATACATTAAGAAGCGCGAAAGGCGAGATAAATATATGATCGAGCGCGCAGCGTGAGTTCCAACAGACCGCGCCCCAGGCGCACTCAAACACGTGAACCGCACGCGCAGCGTGCATTTGTGAATAATGATATTAAAGCATATATTTTTGTCTACAATATCTCTAGATTCTATTGCAATTTATTCTATAGTTTTATTGATAAAAAATTGTTAGTGTGATACTGAAATGCAACATGGCACTATAATATTACAAAATTTCATTAAAATCGAACGACCACTTGCAGATCCTAATATTTCTAACGTATCCTTTGCCGTCTAAGGTAAAAGGTACGTAAGTGGCTTTGCGGTTTAAGGTTATTCTCTTAAACCCGGTAATGGAAAAGTCGACCTGAGTGAGAATTTCACTTATGTATCTTTTTACTTTGGATGGCAGTACTGGCCCACATTTATTTCATATATAATCAGATTTTGAAAACATGATTTTGAAACATGATTTCATGCTATTTTCTTTCCGTAATGTAGGGTTCGAAGTGCACAAATATGAATCAAAATGTGGTTTGGTTGCATGAAGGGATTTTACGAAACTATATGTATCGAATATTAAAAAGAGAAGCTGCTTATGTAATGCAAAAATGCATCCCACATCCTGCACGTTGGCGCATATTAATTATTATTTATATGCATTTTATACTTTTATTCTTTCTGGGCTGCGAATAAAATTACTTTTTTCTCCAATAATTTCGCAACTTCAAATAATCTTTACCGAAATTACCTTTAGCTGTTCAAGGCAATATTTCCACCGTTTTCATTTTTAATCATCAGTAATGCTTTCATAGCCTAAAGAGCATGTACTGCATTTTTTTCTGGTGTCAAAGTTATGATAAAAAGGTTTGAATGATATGGGGAAAAGATTTCGTTGTTATACTGAAGAATTACCTTACTATAAAAGTTATGAAATGGTCATTAATCTTTATCACTCAATCAGTGATATCGATTTTATTTTATTAACTCCGGGCAAGAAATGCAGAAACACTTACGAGCCTAGCTCGTACCTCTCATGATATCGAGATAAATTAGGTTCTATATAGTTTCGAATTTTTCAACTCTGGCTCATAAGATATTATTTCGAAATTCGGCCTATCATCTTATTTTTGATGAGCTTTTCAAAAATACTGCTAAAATTGGTGAAAAAATAAATCATCTTAATCTCATGTAAAAAAACGGTGCAACGATATATGTCTCTAAAATCTCCCAATTAATGTTGTTCAAAATGAGATTGGCTTTTGATTACTTGCAGTTTGTTTTATATTTCCAATTTGAAATTTTTAAATGCAAATATACAAATAAGAAAAATCATGAAAACCTTATGAAAATTGAGAAGCAATGGTTAAATAAAAACTTTCCAAATAACCAAATAAATTATTGAAAATATTGCACATATTTTATGTTAGTGTTTTTCGCTGGATATTAGTAATTTTTCAATAAAATTTCAATATAAAATCTGAAAAAAATGATAGTTTAAACATTAAAAGGACAAGCACAACTTTTAACAATTAGGAATATATTGGCGTTTTATTCACTATAATTCTTGTACAGACTTTAGGTTATGCTCACGTTTTCACCGGAAATCGGTATAGATTTCAAAGAAGATTTTCATATTTTGATTTAAACAATTTTATGATAATTTAACACCTTTTACAGAAAATCGGTGATTTTATAAAAAAAATATGTGCAGAAGAATATTCACATTTTTAAATAATTTTCTGTCGTTCTAGTGTTTTTCCTCTAAGGTTGGTAATGTTAATAAAAAACCATTCGGATTCAAAGAATATTTACAATGCCTGAACAATTTTAGATTTTTTATGTTTTTTGTTAGAAAAAATTATATTTTGAAACAAAAATGTAGCACTTTGATTGCCTATTTGTACAAAAATATTATATGCTAGATTTTATATTTTCCATTTTTTATCAATTAATTTTCATCGGTTATCAAAAATCTTGTTCTTGATTTACTTTTATATTATGTTAGATAATAGATAATATCAATTACATCAATTTTGTATTAATGTTAATTTAATATTTTTTATTCTTGAAATTCCCTTTGTTATTGATCCAATTCATTCGATTTTTGCAAAGTTGATTATTAAAAGAACTGGATACTGAATTTAAATTAATTTTTATAAGAATTACAGACAGTCGAACCTCGCTATACCCACCAAGATTTACCTAAAAAGATTTACTTTATATTTAGCACTTCGAAATCACGTAAAGGTAAATTTGGAAAAAAGATTTCAGTCTGCAGATAGAAGTCTTTTAGATGACGTAAATTTCCATTTTTCTGGATGGTTTATATTTATATCTGCTACGATTGCGAATATTATGACGGTGATCCTTCTTTCTAATATGAAAATACCAGGACGCGACAGATGTTGGAGGAATGAAAAAAAAATACAGAATCACTGTTACGGTGGAATTTCTAAAGGGTAGGATGAGTGAATGGACGTTGAATGGTTGTTGATGGACGATGAACGTGATGACAAGATATGATTTCGACCACAAGGGGTTCTTGAAAATTATAGGTCTTCATCTCGATAAAAATCCCCTTAAATAGAGTTTTTATAAACAAATGAAAGTAGATAGGCACATAAACGAAAAGATAAAGAAAATTTCCTTATATAATTCAGGGGTTCCAAAATAAAAAATTCTTGAAATCGAAATCGCTACAATGCGAAAAAGTAGCCTATTGGGATCGTAATAAAAAGTATAATCAATTTTAAACAGATGGGCATATAGCTCCTTGGTTTCATGTGCTAAAAAATGCTTTGAAAATCTATGATTTTTAGAGTTTTTAAATTTTCATTGGTATTAAAACTGACGTGGTTTCATTGTCTCGTTGAAATAATGCGCATTCTTTAAACAAAATTTTGCTATTAAACATTTTATTGAAACCTTTGTCGTTTTTCCATGAACTGAATTTGATCTTTTCAAATGTTATTTATATGATTTAAACTTTACACATAAGTCTACTAAGCAGTTTTACCGTTTTTAACTTGTAAATTATGTCCCTAAACCTCAGTGCGCCAGACTTTGTCAATTGAATTTTCTACCGCATCATGTTCTACATTGCAGCTGTGGTGCTCTGTTGCTTCATCTCCTAATAATTGACTAAAAAAGTCTCTTAAAGCGTCTAGTGTAGAGAGTCTAGTTATAATAACAGTCCCACGAAATCTGAATTATTGGGGGGGGGGGGTAGTTTTAACCGAGATTCATAGCTGGTTGGTGTTTTATGCTGAGAAGTTCACCAACCTTCAGCAGCGATGGGAGTTTATATGGTCTCATCTTCACATTTCCGGCCCTGTAATTTCTGATTTTTCATTATTTTTTTAAGCTGTGAAAATTTAAATAAAAAATTTTTAAAGAAAATTGAAAAAGTTTTCATTATAATCTTGTAGAGCATTCATAAAGCCACATTTTCTTTTCTTGACTTTTTTCATATCGTCCGTTATTTGGCTTACAATTTGCATTTTCGTGTATTTTTTGGAACTTTGTAAATGTTATAACTATTGTACATTTTGGTTTAATCAAAAAAAGTCATTAGGAAAAACTATTTTTTTAGTACTATAAATAATTTTACAGAGAATTTTTGAATCTTGAAAAAAACGGTCTCAAAAATGTTCAAAATACGCTAACTTTTTGAATTTTTATCCAAAATGGCTAGCTAACGAACTTTACCTATAATTTAGGACACTTAAAGAGTACACAAAAGGGCAATCCAATCTGTCAATTCTTTTGAAAGTCATCGTGCTGACAAAATAAAAATCTACACACACGCACATACAGATAGAGACAGGCTCATTCGCAAAAACCTGTTTTTCGGATTCAGGGGGTCTCAAAACATAAATATATGACAAACACTGGGGGGAGGGGGGAGGGGGGTCAAATTTTATACAAATATAATACCTTCTTTGATGAGAATGGAAAAAGTTTTAAAAAATTGTTTTACTTTCAATTAAGTAGTTGCAGTTTCAATGAAAGTAGATGACTTCTAAAAAAATGCTACTAGTTGACATTTTAACAAAAAATTATTATTCTAGACAAAACATAATTGAATCATCAGTCAACTCAGATAAAATGTCTACCAAACAATTTCATTTTGAACCATCAAACATGAAATTTCTACGATAGAGATGCATTTTTAAAGCAAAAACAATGACTTTTTAAGGAAATTGTTGACTAATCCACCGGGGAAGCATTTCACCCTCTCTTTTTCTTTACAATTAATTTAGTAATAGAGAATGCAGAAAGATCACACCTTAATTTTAAGATTTCATTAAGGAACAGTTTGATTAATTCCACCTTTTTTGCGCCACTTTTAATTCCACTTTATTTCCATAATTCTGCTTTTATTAAATATTTCTGTAACTAAACTAGACTCAGCGCATGTATGCGTGACTATTTGTGCTTTTAATGTAGAATTATCTGTTATTATTTTGAATTTCTAAAAAATCTTGCACTAATCAGAATAACGCCTTATGTAACTTTATGGATGACTCCTAAACTTCCACTTCAGTTCATCGAAAATTCTCTGACTATTTTGGGTTTTCCTTAAAGCAATTTTTATATTCCCTGACTGTCTGGGATTCACTGACATCAGTTTTAGTCACTTGCAATACAAATTTATTGTTGATCAAGCATTTGCCACTTAAATTCACTTGTAATTAACTCGAATAACTTGTAGTGGCTTTCAATCAGGTTTTTATTGATTTAGAATCATTTTAAATCATGTGAAATTCCGAGAAGTCACCAGCAACCATTCAAAAATAAACTCTAACCCCTCATGCTCAATTTCCCAAGTATAATCACGTAAAATCAAGTCATACACATGTAATCAGTTGCAATCACTTAAAATTATTTGCAATTAAAATTAATGTGCTTAGTTTTAATAATTTGCAATCACGTGTATTCACCTGCCTTCGCTCGGAATTTACCATGTTATTACGTGACTACAGTTTGAATCCCCTGTAATCAGTTGTAGCTACCTGCAATTATCTGAACTCTGTTGAAGTCACCTGAAATCATTCGGAAATCACTACCAAGCATCTGCAATAATTTAAAATTTCCTACATAAATACAGGCAATCGTGCAATCCGTACAAGACCGGAAGTTATGTATTAGTGGGATTTTGTAGCGTCATCTAAATGTTTATATTCGCCCATAAACCAAAATAGTACAAGAATCTATTTTTCTAAAAATTATTTATTGCACCATGTATTATCGAGACAAATCGCTCATCTGCATAATAAATTCAGCATGAAAAAACTTTAATTTAAATGTATACGTTGCACATGAAATTCATTTAAATAACTCTTTACGCTTGAAGCGCTTTTGTAATTAGCTGTTGTCGCTGAATCTCTAGGATGTCATAAACTCTAGGTAGAATGTAGGTTGTCGGAAACTGGAATTGTCTACTCTAGTCGTGTAAAGTCGAAATCTTTAGTTATATCCTTTATGTCGGCTTCATCTCGGAAATTCCCGGTGCCTGGAATGTCCCGGAAAAAGGTGAACGTACATGATGTTGAGAAAAATTTCAAAATATTTTATTATTCAAATATTATTAAATATTTGGGATTTTTAAAGAATACGTGTGATTATGAATATTCGGAGAATAATTTGATAAAATCTAAAACTCTAAATCCACGATATCAATATTTCGTGCAATGAAAACATTGAATAACTACAATGTAATTGATAATATATTGTTTCTTGTATATCGTATGTTAATTGTTCTTATTAAATCAACTCAAAAAAAAATTATGCAGTGGCGTGTATTTGGATAACATCAAATAAAGAAGCTATACATATATAATTGTTGAATTTAACTGAAAAATTGGAAATTGTCTTAAATTTTTTATTTAAATTTGATAATAATCGTGTTAATAATAACTATTTTTAATAATTAAAATATCTATAAATAAGAAGTATTGCTCCATTTCTTATCAGTTAAACTTTTCATTGTGTTCAAATTCTTTTTTTTTTCATTTAAAACAACTTTATATTGTTATATTTGCACTTGCAAAGATCAATTTCAAACCTAAAAAGAACCAACTTTATACAGAACAGTAAGATTCTCAATCCAAAACAGATTAGTTTTAATCAAACACTTGCATTTCTAAGCGTAACAGGCGAAATTTCTAAAAAAAGATATAAATCTTTTAACTAAAAAGAGGATTTTTATTTAAAAAGATACATTTTCTAAAAAAAAAAAACAGGAATAGTTAAATTTCTGGTCATAGAAGTTCATGTTCAATCAAAAAATTATTTTTTAACAAATTAGCTTAATTTTTGACCAACTAAATCTTCAACCAAAAAAGATGAATTCTTAACGTAAAAATATAATACCTGCTATTTCTACAAAAAAACATTGAAATTTTAAATCAAAAACAGACAAATTCAACAAAACATTCGAATTTTCAACAGCATATTTTTTTAATAAACAAAAAATACATTAATTTCCAAGCAAATTTGTACCAGTAGTTGAAATTTCAACAAAAAAGTTCATATTTAACCAAATGTTTCAATTTTCTATCAAATAGTTGAATTTTTAACCAAAAAGCATGATTTTTTAACAAAATTTTTTAATATTCATCCGCATTTAAAAAAATGCAATTAAATAATAAAATGTTTAACCAAAAATATAATAATATAGTATTCAACCAAAAGGAATAACATAACAAAAAATAGCTGGATTTTCTTTTGGAGCTATATAACAAAATTAACATTTTGATCATTGAAAGACTAATAATTAATAGTTTAAATAAACATTTATGTTTATTTTTAATATTTGAAAAATATTATATTCGATAACTAAAAATTTTGCTCAACACGACTAGCGCAGCACAGTGGAAAAAATGACATTTTTGCTTCAAAATAACGTGCAGCCTACAAACATTGACGGATTTAAACAAAAAATTTTTTTTAACAAGCTGATGAGATTTCTAAGAGAGTTGTGTTATAATATAGTGCCAATTATTCTTAACGGAAGTTTCAAGGTTAAAAAAATTTGCGAATTCCACTTCACATAATTATAAAATGAGTTTATTATTATAACAGTATCTAAAAAAATAATCCATTTACAGGCGGCACGCTTGCCCAAAATTAACTCGAAAACGTTGTCTTTCTTTCGGCACCTAAGCCCCGCTTTATCGGCCTTTTGCCAAGCGCTAATTCGGCCTTTTTCCCGGCTTCGTTTTCGGCACCAATCGCCATCCACGAACGGACTCGAATCGACTGACTTGCCAGCCACTCGCAACTACGCACGTATGCATCGACACTTCTCCCAATTTAACTCTAGAGACAATAAGTATAGATAAAATAAATAAATCCCTAACAGGCGTCAATCCTCATTTTTGAATTAGGTTTTTCGTTTTTTATAAATAAACAAATATGACGAAAAAAATGGCCTTTTATTCTATTTGACGTTCCCGGTGCTCGTTAATAACAGGAAAATGGTTGAAATCGCCGAAGTTGCATAGAGGTACATCAGGTAAAGATGTTCCAATATTAGACAATAAAAAAACAAAAAGTTTTATAAACAAATTATTTGTTGAAAAAATCTTTTCTACGACTTACTATAATTATATGTTTTTCAAGGTATATTGCAAAGAATTTGAATGGAAACAATATTACATTAAAAAAATGTTCTCTCACGATTATAATTTGTTATATTATAAACAAATTTATTAAACAATTTCAGTAATACAGTGGTGATTTTAGCAAAATCCATAATTGTTTGATAAATATTATATTTTTTCAAAACGAATTTGATAAACATATCGAGGCATCCTAACGATAGCATGCCAACGCGATCGATTGACTAGACGATACTTAACCAAAAATAGAAACAATAAAAAGCTAACCAAGAAGTAAGCACTAGAAAGTTTTAGATCGCGGAATTGAACAATATGAAGCTAGAAGTTGGCCATCATGATTTGATGAAGCGAATGAGCACCTTTTAGTTTTGGTCAACTTCTAGCCTCATCTTGCTCAATTACGCGAGCAAGACTTTCTAGCGCTAACTTCTCGGTTAGTTTTTTATTGTTTTTACTTTTGGTTAAGTACCGGCAAGTCGTGTCGCGTGTGTTGGCACCCTACCGTTAGGACGCCTCGATATGCATTATTTGGGTATCTGTCGACGAAAAAGTTTTTTTCTTCCATCTCAGTCCTTTCAGTTTAAGTTTCTCATTACTTTTATTCTTTTCATAAGGCTGCAGCTATAGCATCGAGTATAATGACCTTTTTCATTCACTTTTGTCTATGATACACTATTTTTGGATAAGTGGAAATCAACATTTTGCGCCCAAGATCTGTATAAGTAGCCTCTCTGCTACATTTTCGAGTGTTGATTTCTTCGATATGTTTAAAGATTTTATTAGTTGCTTCTTGCGCTTCCTCTGTTAATTCTTCAATAGAAAGAAAAAATGATTCGATAACTTTGGCACCGTGAAGAAGGATTTTTTGAACCGTTACTGGCATTTAATACTAACTGTAGAGGGTAATGTAAAGCTTCGCTGTTTTTCGGCAATAGTGATTAAATTTAACAATATCAATCACCTCTCCTGAAGCCATTGATTGTAAAATCATGGGGAAATTATGAATCAACTGTATTAATAATTTATTTGATGTTATTGTCTTTCTTTTGAGTGCCCTTTGGGTTTCATTGTGGGCAGAATGTTTTTCACCTAATGCTTATTTTTCTTGAAATTTTCCCTCTGTTTTTACTTTAAGGCCGTACTCTTGGACCCTTTTTCCTGGGAGTTCAGTGTCAACCAGGGTTCTGGCGTGTGTAGTCATTCCGATTCTTGAACCAGTTTTAAATCAAGTATGCTATTCGAGACCATTTAATATTTTAGTATCTAATTTAAAGTCAGTATTACTCTTGCCCATTTAGGTATTTTAGTTCCATTCTTCAAATTCATGTTTCCTTCAATTTCGGTTTTTGTTATGTGATTTGCCCGACTCGATCGTCTTCTGGTGTTGTCGGAAGTTACGAGTCGGATGACATATTACTTACGGTTACGTCGGGATTGATCGTTCGGTGAAGATCGTGGTCGTAGCTTCCGGAGGTTACATCTGCTCTAATGTTTCAAAACAAACAAAACCTTTTTCTGGTACAAGGTGCTATATGTGATCGTCTTCAATCGGGCCGGGAGTGACTCCTTCTCTGTCCGATGCCAGTCCGCGAGTAATTAAGTAACAAACTGTTTGCTAACACTAGTAATTAGCGACAAAGTTTTATTGTGGATCCCTACAGGGTTTTTTGCGAGAAACAAGCATCTGAAAGTTTGAAATCAATATCTCGAATAGTTTTCGATATATCAAAGGCATCCCTGTGACTGGACACAGAAATAATTTAAGATCATACCCCTGCCCTTCTTCCAATGCCTCGTAGGGTGCGGGAAGGAACCCTTGTGACTAGTCATAGAAATAATGTAAGATTACACTCTTGCCCATTTTCAACGCCCTAGTAATTAAACCTGCAGTGTATATTTAAATTACAATATGTAGCCTGATTCAGTTACGATACATCACCTATTTGCAATCTAGTGTGATTTCACTTTAGTTAACAATGTGAAAATAAAACGAATGTTATTGAATTTGCAGTCGACTGTAAAATTACTACGTCCGATGATGGAAATTATTCGATCGGCGTGGGACATAGTAAGTTTACATAAGGTGAGAAATTTACTTGGGGCTTTAAGTCTGCGAAAGTGTATGTCAATTTTGATGATGTGTACTTTTCTATCGCGAGGGAGTGAGTCCGCACGAACGAACGTTTCAGAATTATTTGCAGGACGTACATTTGGACCATAAGGAACTAGCGACTGCAAGTCGTGCTAAACGATACGTTCCGGAGACGCCTGAAAAGCCACTTACCATTTGGTGCACATTTCGTTTGTTGTTTTGTACGTAAAATAGATTTTAAGGTTCTTTTACGATTTTGGACAACTACTACGTAATTTCACGGTCGACGACGGAAAATTTTCCTCCTGCATGCATTTCTTTATGGCGGAGGCAGATTGAGAAGAAAAATATGTATTTTTACAGAATTCTGCTTAGTTACTAAGTGCCCCACCGATCAAATAATTCCCATCGTCGCAGGATGTAAATTTATACCAACTTTTTTACAGTATGGTTTATTTGTGATGGCTTTGCACTAAAACAGTAGTATGTAGCAGCTGAAGGAGTTTCGTAAAGATGTTGACAAACCTTTCCATCTAGCATAGTTAAGATAAACTCATGGGCGAGAGTTATTGTTCAACGTCTATTGGGAACCTCGATTTTTGTTGGAACGAGTGTTGTGATTTTCTTTTTCATTAAATCTATTTCTGATATCGCACATTCCTTTGTCTCAAGTGCTTACTCATACATAAGTAGCCTAAACACCCTAGTGGACCCAGGACTTTCATTTTTCCAAATTGTTATCGATTCTGCACATTTTGACCAGGTTTTACAGTCGCATTTGAAACAGGTTGTATGCATGCGCATTCGAACCATTGAAATTTTTCTTCTTGACTAAATTTCTTATCATAACGACTCTGGTTAGATGCGCCATCACAACCATATTTGTAGAGAAATTTTATTGCAACGTTCTTTTTTTTATGAAATCAAACGGAAAAATATTCGGGATTTCTAACATACGCCTCACTGTGTGATCATAAAATTTCTGGAAATCAACTCTAACACCAGTCTCCGTGATTTCCACGCTACCTTCAGCAGGAAGACATTCTTTCTGAGCGTCTTCAAGATACACATAGAGCGGAAAAATGTCTACTTTTCGTAACCTTCTTTGAATTCGAATATTTTCGTATTGGTGCTTCGTAAGTTTTGTATCTTCAGCTAAGGCGATAGTTTCTTCTAAAGCAAAAGGTATAACCTGTTCATTCGTAATTTCTTCAATATCTATAACACTTTCGGTGATCAAATTTTTATTTCCTTAGCCAAGTTTTCTCTCCAGTCTGAGCACAAATTGCTCCGAAAGGCATTTTCAATTTCAATTGGGGAGTAACTGTCCACAAGTGAGAGTGTTTTTCGTCTTTTGCTTGATTTTGAGACGCTTTCAAAATCTTCCAAACATTTTCTGCCTGCTTTAGCGTGATCAAATGTTCTTACGAAGTCTGACGATAACCATTTTTCGTTTTATTTATCGAACTTTTCTGAATTGTCAAATGAATTCTTCAATTTGTTCTCAAAATTTGGCATAAAGCCTTGCAACAATTTTTCATGCATCACATTTTGTTGTTTACTGTCTCTATTTGTAACATTTAAAGCTGCCATTTTTGAAATTTATATAACTCTATAATGAAAAAAACGTAAATTTTTTACGAACTAATTATTCACAACAAAAGACTAAACACAGACAAGAAACTCTTTTTTCCTTTAAAAATAATAATTAGCACGAATAAAAGAACAAAAACCTTAATTCCGTAAAAGGCAAAAAGAAATTATTAGGTGCTTCAACGTACGTAGAAGAAATTTCTTATAAAGGAATCTGATATTCGCCTATGACTGATTTCTGAGGTAACAATTGTTGTTAAAATAAAGACATATTAAAATTACTAACTGTCTTTGACGATGATACTTTCTTTTTCATTTTATAGTGCCGCAAAAAGCAAATGATCTCTGCTTGGCACGAACGCCAAAGGTGGGAGAAAAATGGAGAAATAGTAGCATATCAGTATTATCGTAATTTGCTTTACTATAGCCTCAGTATACCAAAAAAAGCATCTAAGAAGGCATCAGAAATATTTTAAAGAAATTCAAGATTGTAGCACAAAAACAAATAAATAGAGAAATTCAACCTGAATTATTGTGATGCAGCTTAATAAAAACAATGACATTGGAAAAGAAGAGTATTTCCATAGAGAAATAACCAAATAATTCATTGTTTATTGAATTTGTTTACCGAAATCATTAAATTTATCAACTAATTTTGAATATTGCGCCAATTATGAATATGTTCCCAATTGAAAAGACTGACATCGAAAAAATGTCCATCGACAAATAATTGAATAATGCATTTTTTTATTAAATTTTTTTTTAAAAAAATATAAAATTTATCAACCAATTATAAATTCTGCTGCAATCATCATAAAGTTCCCAATTAAAAAGAATGACGTTGAAACGAGCGAGTTTTTCCGTTTACAGATGCCCGAATAATGCATTTGTTTTTTACATTTGTTTCAAAAAAATCATAATATTTATGAACTTATCATGAATGTTGCTGAATTTATAAGGAAGATCCCAATTAAAAGTCTGAAATAAAAAAAAAAGAATTTTTCCGTCGACATATGCCCCAATGATACATTTGTTTATTAAATTTGCTTGAAAAATCATAAAATTGATTAAAAAATTATGAATTTTGCTGAAGTTATCATGAAGTTTCTAATTAAAAAAGTTGACATACGAAAAATAAATTTTCTATAGACAAATACCTGATTAATGCATTTGTTCATTAAATTTGCTTATAATATAAACAATTATAATCATAAGAGAACATTTTTTCAAAATAATATTGTTTATATTCAAATTTCTTGCAATATAACTTGAAAAAACGTATAATTATGAAAAATCGTAGAAAACATTTTTCCAACAAATTATTTGTTTATACAATTTTTGTCTGTTTATTGTCTAATATTGGAACATCTTTAACTAATATTAATTTATACAACTTAGAAGATTTCAACCATTTTTCTGTTATTGACGAGCACCGCACAATTCTGAGATGAAGCCGGGGTAGACTTAAACACGGTGCAAGTACATACCACATAGACTGTGCGAATTGATAAATTTCTTTTTAAGATGGGAGACGTCCCAGACGATTGGAAAAAAGCGATTATCGTACCAATATACAAAAGAAAGGGATACGAGGGTGGATTGATAAGTTTCCGGCCTGACCAAGAGATGGCGCCACTAGGCCTACCTTGAGGTGGCGTTCTATAGTACCATCCTTAGATAGCTTGT
>NC_046658.1:59151338-59161123 GCF_010883055.1 Belonocnema kinseyi | reverse complement strand
ATGTATCAGCCTTGGAGGAGATTATGTTGAGAAATAAAAAAAAAATTCTTAAAAACGTTGTTTTTCTTGGTCAGGCCGGAAACTTATCAATCCACCCTCGCATAAAAGCGACTGCAATAATTACAGAGGGATTCGCTTATTAAGTACCTTAAGTAAAATATACTCCGAAATACTTATTCGCAGGGTAATGAAAATAACAGACGAAAAGATTTGGGAAGTCCGAAGTGGGTTTCTGCTAGGAAGATCATGTACAGATCAAATATTTAGCTTGAGGCAAATCACAGGAAAAAGTTTGAGAGCAGGAAAAAAAGTTTCCTGAACATTTGTTAAACTAGAAAAAGCTTTTGACAAGGTAGATAGATGTTAACTTTGGGAAATCCTGAAAGAGTATGGAATCAACGGATGGCTCCTACAAGCTATAAAAATAATATATACGGGTAGGAAAGCGAGTCTGAGGGTAAATGGGAAATTGAGTGACTGTTTCGACATTATTCAAGGAGTTAGACAAGCATGCGTTATATCTTCATGATTATTTATATTATTCATGGACAAGTGTTTAAGAATGGCTCTTTTCCATGAAAAAGGTGTGGATCTCGAAACAAAAAGGGTACATTGTAAAAAATGTTAGTCGGAATTATCCCCAAAATCGTGTGGAAGTAATATGCACCAAAATTCGGAAATTTTTCCCACTCCGCTTTGGGGAAAATTCACTTAAATTACTTGTAAACTATTACAAAAAAAATTGTGGAATTTTCCTCAAAACAGATTTGGAAAAATTCCCTGTATTTTTTGTGGAATCATTCTGAAAATTCCCTAAATCGAAATAATATTGTGTAATAACTTAAAATAACCCCAAATTTGTGGAATATTAATAAAAAAAGCAGGTGCCACGACTCGACCGTTTCATTGGAAGACCCAAGCCCTAAACTCCAACAGGAACCTCCTTGTATATTACAATAGCGTCTGCACCAGGTTAGTATACTTAGCTTTTTTTTTGAAATTTCTTTATTGATCATATAAAAATTTAAATTTTACAACAGATATAAATTTATACGATATTGTCTATTCCTATAACAGATTTAGGTGTCTAGTTTGTTTCATAACGCGGCCTACTTGTTCATATCTTTGAGTTCGTTTCAATTCCTATAGTTTGTTACGCTTTCGCGAATTATAATACTATTTAGGTAAAAAAATTTAGTATACTTAGCTTCGCGTCGACTGAACTTTTAAACGCTAGACGCATTATTTTTGTTGCGAGAGACGAGGCATATCGCGCCCTAGCAGATTCTCTCTCTAACTACCAGCTCAGAGCAACAAGATTTAAACATTGTCAATTATTGAAAACAAAGAATTGCAAAAAATGTAATTAAAAACGATAAATACATCTTGTGCATATAATATGCAAATCATTTATTACATTCTGGCCTGAGCGAAAAAATTTATGAAAATAAATCTTTGAGATTTTTGAAAATATTGTGCTAGTCAATCAAATTTTATAGGGCAAACCAGCTTCCTAAACATGCGATAATACTTAAGAATCTTTAGAAAATGTATCTAATTTACGTGGAAAGTTAAACATTATTTTGGGACGATTCCCACATTCAGTAAGAATTATTCAATTTCCCAAATTTTGGGGAATATTTCCAAACTTTTGTATAAATTACCATCTGTTTAGGGAAGTTTCCCCAAAAGTTAGATAGACGCATAAACGAACGTAGGAAGGTTGTTGGCAGAGCAGGGCCCTTCATCAGAAGTAAAAATGTATTAAATAAAGCTAAAATGGCAATACATAACTCTATATTTGTACCAACTGTACTGTACGGTAGCGATACGTGGACCTATCAAGAAAAAGATAAGGGTAAAATTAATGCAACTGACATGAAATTCTTGCGCGTAATTTGAGAGAAAACTCTGATGGACAAAGTGAGTAACGAGGTAATTCTCAAAGAATGTGGTTCAGAAGAGACGCTAGGAGACACGTGGGAAAGAAATCGGTTAAGATGGTTCGGGCATATTGAGAGAATGCAAAATAAATGACTAACGAAACAAGTGTACCAAACGCTTGGAGGTTTATGTTTCGGCACGTGGTAACACTGTTTGAATCTATCATTTGACATCACTGGTATATTCAGTAACGCTCTGCTAGTTAAGTCACTCACTGGTTCACCTCGTAAAAATCGGAAAATCGCTAGTTCACCAGTGATAATTCACAATACTGATTCAACCAGTGAAAATTTTACTGATTCAGTTGAATGAAGTTCCGCGGACTATGCTAAATTTGAGGTGTAAATGAATTTAATTCCGATAAACGAAGCGTCTCTTAATTTCGAAATTAGGGATGACCAGACCAATATTTTTAGTAAGCATGGCCAGTCGTCTAGAATTTGCGGTACCTGTATTAAAAATTGGGGGAGTTGGAAAAGGAGATGGCATCCACTTTTCCAACTTCCCCAATTTTTTGGAACAACTAGACGCAGCCTTAAATAAATGAAAAATTAGTCAATGTAGACGCATTGGACCCAAAAACAGGGTCTCGTAGCCTATTAGGACGTTAATAAGTTGTTCAAACCTACTCTCTCACACTATTCTACCCTTGCCTCTCCTAAATTCCCCTCTCCTCTTTTGTACCCCTCCTTTCGCTTACTCTACGCCCCTCCATTTGCAAAAAAAGATGAGGATCGGATGGTCGAACGCACACCCGGCTGAGAACTATAAGTGTTTCTGCTCGGCGCTACAAAACTTTACAAAATATATTCAAATAGTTTATTATGTGACTAGGGGGAAAAGAGAGACTTTTACGACGAGTATATGTTTTCAGTACAAGTTATACAACACATGTGGTATTTTTTATAACAAATGGATGATTTCAGACATTTCTCGAAACACAGTCATGATTTCAGCCCTTATTAGATTCCGAATAATGAAAGCATAATTTACAGTAATTTTAAGGGTAACCAAAATTTCCTTAGAGTTCCTATGTGAGTGGGCTGATTATTATCGTAAAATTCGAACTCACTGATTCATAATTTTCATTTTTCTCTTATGACGTCACTTTTTACTCCCTAGAGAGTAAAAAGTAGAGCTTTAGCCCCACTACATAGGCGTCGAAAAGAGCTGAAGTCATACATGTGTGATAAAAATTACTTTATACCTTATTTACAACATATTATTAATAGCATCTGTAATTCGTAACCTGTGTTTCATAATATGTACCTGGTATTTAAAACTACTAACGAGCTCCATTAAACTTGGCAGGAATAGTAAGCCAGGCTTGAAGTATGTAGATACATAAAACCTTTGAGCGTTATCTAGTGTTAATTAATGAGCTGAGGTCTGTAATACCGAATAATCCCTAAGGAAATAAACACTTTCAGTACGATAACTGCTTTGCCTTTGAAGGTCGAAATGAATTTTCAAATTGCAAAACTTTTTATCCTACATATACCATTTTTACTCACTAACAATAATCACAGCGAAAATACGAACTTTTAATTAACGTATAAAGAGTTACCTATTTTAATTTATACAAGCATGTCGCTTGACGCGTTTTAGAGCAATTAGAAGAATGCAAACATAGAGTATTAAACACACATCAAATGGTTCCCCTAAGGGTTTACATGACTTCCATTCCTTAAATCTTTCTGCCTACATATTTTTATAAAATCTTTACCTTGCTATTTACAGTTATTTACAGCTATTTACATAAATCCTTATATCTAGATCCTTATTTCTACTTCCTGCGATAGCGCAATTTAGGACGTGTTAGCGAATGAGTGAGCGAGTAAGCGATCGATAGCACGTTCCTCTAGCATGCTCCAACTCCTTCATCCATTCTTCCCCTAATCCATCCTACCCTAGAATCTTTACCACGTTCTCTTGCCAGCTTTCTTTATCTTCCATCTCTCTCTTGCATCCTTCCCATACATGCTCCCATGTTTCCTCCTTCCATTCGCATATTATGCACATTCTGTTCTCTTACTTTTCCCATTACATCCCCTCTCTCACGTTGGTACTTCTTCCTTTTTTATTTCATCATACAATTTATTGCATTTTAATTCCTCAGGCATTCCCCATCGTTCTATCAATTGTCTTTGCCTCTCCTTTTTCCAATTCTTCATCGTTTACTCCAATCCCGTTTTCTCCGTCTCTATCATTAAATTACTCCCTTGTTTCCCTTGTTTCAAATTTTCATGCCCTCTTTCCTGGTCTGGTACTTAATTTATCTCTTCGCGCTTCTTCTCTCACCATACTATATATCCTGACGTTCTCCAGTCTACCCACAGTGTCTACTTTATATACCTTTCTTGTAAACTCTCTATATCTTCTCCTTCCATACCTATATCTCTGCTCCATAACCTAATACCGGCTATAACAGCGTATCAAATAACTTCATTCTCCTTATATAATACTTTAACCTTTTTTTCCTATTACCCATATCTGTTTGATTATCGCTGCTCTTTTTATTATCTTTTTTCTTATATACTCTCTAAATTTCTTGGAGTGATATAGTACTCCAATGGTGTTAAACGTCGCTCCAATTTGAAGCCAAAAGTGAGCTTCTCCCTTTGGAGTGGAGCGTGAATTTTCATTGGAGCGGAGAGCGACTCCCGTGCTTGGAGCGGCTGGACACACCAAATGTAGCGATCGATCTTCCAAAGGGGGCGAATTCTGACACCATTGAACCAATCGTGTCTGTTCAACTGGGAGTGAGTTGCGTGACTCCAGCGGATAGTCATAAAGCTGACACCATTGGAGCGGAATTTCGAGTTAATCAGGGAGTTAAATTTCGCTCCTCATGGGCTCACTTAATAATTTAGCTGACATCATTGGAGCGGAATTTTGAGTTTATTAAGGAGTTTAAGTTCGCTCCTTCTGGGCTCACTTAATTATTTTTAAAGGAATGAAAGTGAAAGGATGAAAACATTGATTTCTGTGAATTGTTGTTTATTCAGTATAGATATGTCAGCACCAGCTGACAAAAACATCATAACCAAGGAGAATGAAAAGAAAGAGAGGTATCGAGACCTTATAAGGGAGTTGCAACGATTGTACCCGGAATATTCTGTTAAATTGATCGTCCTTATCATCGGCGCTCTTGGAGGTGCCAAGCTTTCACTTGCTAATGGCCTAAAAAGACAACGTTTACTATGTAGTTAGAGGGAATATAATTATATAAAGTCTAGTATGCAATGCAACCCGGTTTGCATTTGTGTAATGCAAAAAAGTACTATGTAGGCGATTTTAATTCGGTTTCCAAATCTCCCGCGCTCGAGATTTTGCGCCGATTGGTCAAAGGCTTCGAGACTCAGAAGACATGCGCAAAATATACGTATAACCAAATTCTGAAAAAGGTCATGTTCCCCAAGATTCACCGCGCATTTCAAATAAATAATTAGTTTTGAATTAAAACCAATGTAACACAATATTAGTATCTTAAAAACAATGTAACACAATATTAGAATGTTAAAAACAATGTAACACAATATTAGAATGTTACAAACAATGTAACACAATATTAGAATGTGTTCACAAAAATTCTCGAGACGTGGTTTCTTTGAGAAATTTTTCTTTAATCTTTGTTTGCTAAATCTTTTTTATTCGTTGAAATCATTGAATTATTTGAAATCTAGAATTAGAAAAAAAAATTTCTAAAATATCTTGAAACCCTTTCAAATCTTCCAAATGTTTTGAAATCTTTGAAACATTTTGAAATATTTATTAATGTTTTGTAATATGGTGTAAACTTTAAAACCGAGTGGTGAAACTCTTGAAAATTCCGTTATATGGCCATGGCTCATTCTAATAGACCTTTTTATTCTAGACGTCGGCAGTGCTCACGTGCCGAAATTTTACATCATTTTCGTATTTTTCGAACAGTTTTGTGTCGAAATGTATGGAAAATATTGGTAATGAAAACAAAAACAAAAAATTAATTTGTAAATAATAGAGATTTTCAAGGTAGAACATTTTTAAGTCTATTTAAAAAAAACGGTGAAAAACGTGCAAAGAGTGCGGCAACCAAGGCCATTATTTGCATCTGCTGGCACCTGTCATCTTCTAAAAAATGCTTAAAAAATCGGCGAAACTCACGGAAGATGATGTTCCAGGTGCAAAATTAGTGCATGAATCAGTAGAAGAGCACAGTATTTAGCAGCTGAAACGATGTCCTAATATTTTTTTTTTCCTTTTAAAGATCGTTTCCTATATTTTATCCATCGTTTAAGCTGTTTAACACTGCGCTCTTCCATCGATTTGTGCACTAATTTTGCTACTGGAACATCATCTTCCGTGATTTTTTCGGGATGTTATTTTTATTTACAATATTTTCTATGCATTGCGACACAAAACTTTTCGAAAAATACGGAAATGGCGTAAAATCCTGGCACGTGCGCATTGTCGACGTCTAGAATAAAAAAGTCTATTCTGAAACTTACTTAATATTGAAGATTTCAGCTAATAATTTTTATAATTTCTAAGTCAAATATAACAAAAAAGAATACTTTAACATTCTATAGTAGCGAAGACGAAATTTTCAAGTTCGCTGAACACCCAGCTTATGAAAATAATTAGCCGTTTCTTATCTCTCATCATTTAAATCTCCGATTCATCGTTGCAATTTTTATAATCATACGGATTACAATTTTCGTTGCACTTAGTCAAAAACGTTTGATTCCCATATTTTATTCAATAAGTAAAACAACAGATTTTATCAACAATTAATTACGTACAACCTGCAGATATTCACTTTATTTGATTAATTAAGAACGAAGTACAAAACGATTTTGACACTTGTCAAACGTCAAATATTACTCACGTACCGTTAAATTAGTGAAAACTAACTCCAATTTTTAAGAAAGTACTTGAAAGTACTTAATGATCGTCCCGAGTGTATTTATGAACAATTTTAATGTTGTGTTACATTTTTTTTAATTCGCTACTAATTATTTATTTGAAATGCGAAATGCCAATCGGCGCAAGATCTCGAGCTCGGGAGATTTGGAAATCGAATTAAAATCGCCTATATAGTACTTTTTTGCATTACACAAATGCTAGACGGGTTGCATTGTATGCGAAAGTTTATATAATCATATTCCCTATGGCTACATAGAAAACGTCCTTATTGTATATATAAAACGTTAAATATATTATATGAGAGATCGCAGAGTTTAACAGTTTAAACGCAAAAGAAAATAAACTATTTATATATCACTATTATTATTATTGTTATTATTATATTATAAAGAAGATATTAATTAAACATGAATAAAATCAGAAAAAAATCTATAAAATAAAAAACAATGGACGATTAAACAGAAAAGTTAATTAAATGTCTTTCTTCCAAGACATTTGAGTAGAAGCGATAGCAGCGCGATGCATTAAGGCACTTCGCACATCCATATTAGGTTTGCTGATGTCCATCCTGAAAAAATAATATATATCAGTTTTTATGTTCGAAATGTTTAAAAAATCAGAGCTTACTGTCACAAATTGTTCTTATATATTGTTCTTCTTATATGCTTTAAGAATTTTCAGAAGCATCTATTCGATATAGGACTGGAACTTGTTTTTTGAATTTATTTTCATCGAATTCCACGCCGAACATTTCTTATAGATTAAATAACAAAAAGCAAGTAATTTATTAATTATCACAAATTACAATGTTTAATAAGTAAAGTTCGCCTTCTTTCATAAAGAAAGAATGGCAGCTCTTAATCATTCAAGTTAAGTTTTTAAGTTTATTAATCACATTTTTCGTTTAAAAAATAACTATCCAAGTTAAAGTTTCATAATTTTAAATGAAAATAAATCATTTTGTTAGGAAAATCTACTACTAAATGCAAAGAATAATCATACTCTTTATTAATTCGTAACTAATTCGTAAACAAAGAGATGCGTTTCCAACTGAATTTATGAAACTGTAACTGCAATAGCTTATTTATGAAAAAAAAAATGAAACTTTGACCAAGAAGATGGATTTTTTATTGCGAACAAGACTCAATTTAAATGAAATACAAAAAATTGGAAATAAATTTTTAGCCTTTATTCCTAAAAAAGACTAGTTTTCAATCAAACAGTTACAAATGTGCAGTACTTCGATTTTCAGACGAAGAATTTCATTTTCTAACCTGTACCGACTTCCTTAGCAGTACTACAGTTACTGAGTTAAAAAATTTTAAATCAAATGATTCGGTAACTGTAAGCATTATCATACATAAATAAATAATATAAGTGGCGAACCTTTCAATGAATTGATGGCGTCCACGTAGACTCCCTTTTGCTGCAGAGAATCCGCTAATTCGTCTGGAGTTTTCAAAGAATCCTGAAGAAACAAGTTTTCAATCAATTATTGATGCATATTCTAGATTTTATAAAAAAATAGCCCTGCACTTTGCAGACATCTTATGTTCTTTAAAATATCTTTTATGCGGAACGCGTCCGGATTCAGGACTCCGAAAACTCTCAAACGCAACAAATTTTATGAATTCTAAAATGAAATCTCAAATTGAACCCTTTTATTTTGGACTTTCACATGACCATAAGTTGAATAATAATAATTAAAGGCCACTTACCATAAGGAAATCTGATGTAATCGTTGATTCACAAAACACTAAAATACTGTCACTTTTCCAAATTCACTGCTTGACGCGTCACCTACTACCACGAAAACTAGAATGAAAATGGACGCCAAAACGACGCTGCACTGTCTGCTACCCCTACCCCCACCCGCCATCACTGCGCTTCTATCACACTGCACCGCGCTAGCTGGAGTCAGCTCACGCTCCCGTTGGAGTGATTCGCATGATCACTCCTCTTCGGTGTCAAAAAACGAACTGTAGGAGTTGGAGTCAACCGATTATGACTGAAATTGGGAGCGAAAGTGTGACTCCCATGGAGGGAGTCCAGCTTTTGACTCCAACGGACAGACATCATGACTCCATCGTAGTTAATATCGCAGTCGGTCCAGAGTTGGAGTTTAATTTTCGCTCCAAGATATTTAGAGAGTAAGCTCTATCATCTCAATTCGTTTGCAAGATATATCCCAAATATTTAAACTCTTACTTTTTCTTACTTTATTCCCTTCAGTATCCCCGTCAATTCTTTCTTTCTTCCCACTTCTTTTCTAAACGTTATTATCTTTGTCTTTTCTACATTTAAATTCAACTTTTTTCCATCTAACTAATTCTCTAATCCTGTAATAAAGCCCACCATCTCTTTTTCATCTTCTAAAATCAACACTATCGTTTGTGTATGCTAGTGTATATATTTTTTCTTTGCGTATCCTGACTCCTCCCCAAAATTTTCTCAGCATATTTTTTGTCTGCATCTTCTTCTCTAACTTTTCCCTGATTTCTTCTCACATTTTTATTTCTTTCCTAAGCTCAGCCATTTCCCGTCTAATTTCTTTCCTTATTTCCTTTTCTCTTTTTCTCCTGATTTTGTGAGTCAATATCTTCCTTCCCTTCACTGATACACCTCTCCCCTCTCTTCATTTTAATGAAAGCCTTATCGCACGATATGTTTGAACCATGAGTACGCTACTACTATGTGTGCGATTTTATACTTTTAAAATAAATAATTAATAAAATAGAAATTAAATAAAAACAGAATGTTTAATATTAATCTAATACGTATTTTAACATTCAATAGTTGCATTCTTCTAAATATTTTAAACGCGTTAGACGTTCAGAAGAATGGCAGAGCATTCTTCTATTATTACAATCATCAATGTTTCAGGCTTAAGTTGGTTAGCCCAATCTGTCAAGGGCATTTTTAGTTAGAGTTAG
>NC_046658.1:59143599-59151238 GCF_010883055.1 Belonocnema kinseyi | reverse complement strand
TAATGCAGTAAAGTGATCTGATAAGAGCTGTGTTTCTAATTTGACATATTGGGCAAAGCCTGGTTTTTACCACATCATTCACGGGCTGGGTTGCAGCCAAGTGCACGATGGTTAGATATACAGAGTACACCTTAAGGGAGGATCCGAAACACCAGAACTTTGAAAAAAGGTACATAGAAAAATTTTCCGAGGTACTGGCTCAGGGATTTGGAGTTCATCTTTTAACGTTCTTATACTTAAAGAGCGGCCGCGAGCGTTGAAGGTGACATCACAGAAAAATGGTTGGCTTTGCACCGACGAGCGGAATGTTAGCTACACGCGCGTAGAATTGTTGGGCAGAGCAAAACTTTCGCCCTGAAAAAGTCTTGAAGGAACCACGCGCGCGTAACTAACCTTTCGCTAGTCGGTGTGAAGCCGGCCATTAAAAGATAAACTTTATATCAATTCCATGTAAGAGATTTACCACAAGAAAAATTAACCTTGCCATATAAACTTTACATTAATCGAAGATAAATTTCTATTTTTAACGTTGTTTGGATAATATTTCGGCTTATAATTGCTCCATTTGTATTCAAAGTGTAGTGAAAATTGTGGGCGGTGACTATTAGTAGGTTATTTATTAAAATAGATATTAATTATCTGACTCCATTCAGATTCACCATATCAATTTTCAGAAGGATAAATAATTTATCACACAATGTAAACTCAACAGAAATAACTTTTATTCAAAGAGATGACAACATTGCACTTTGTCAGTCGAGAACAAGAATTAGGACACCAGCGCTATCTATTGTCGTTTAACTTCATTAAATTTGAGAGAAATGGGCATTCCTACCTGTCAGTTGCTTTTGCGCTTTCTGCTAAATGGTAATCAATAAGTTCTAATTCGTCTACAACAGTGTAAATTATTTCGGAGGAGAAATATCATGAAAACAAAATTTTGTTTCGTTTACCTTTTATTTCATCGTAGCATAAACTTTCGTCAAATAGCATGTAAACTTGAACAGCGCGAAATTTTATGCGCAACAAAATTTAACCAATTAGTCATATTGTTCAATGCCTGGTTTCTACCCTATCATTCATGTACTTGCACGGAGAAAAATGGATGGTCAAAGTTATATGATCAAAATTTAGAGAGCCAGCAAGTATGTCTGCATGGTCGAACGGCCCTTTCATATTTTTTTCGACATGGTTAAAAAGACTCTTATTTTATGGCCAGTGTGACTTTTATAAGAGTATTACACTCACTAGCAGGGATAACTAAGGTATCCTTTTCGGAATGGTCAATACGCACATATTGTTTTCACTCATTTCGACCATCCACGAAGGAGTAGATAAGCCATTGCGTATGGTCCATTGCTTGACTTTTGCGCGTCAATCATGCGCGTGAAAATTTAAAGGGTATCGCTAATTGGCTGCAATTAGTATAACGAAATCATAGACAGCATAGTGATATCTGTTAAAAAAATAAGGTTTTTACCAACTATTTCAGTGCAAAGTGAAGTGTATTTATTGAGGATTTATTGGAAATATCTTATTCTGTAAGTACCTGTTTTAAATAAGTAATTGTAACGATAAACTTGAATTGTACTCATTAATTTGAAACTAAATCATTATTTTTCAGTTCTGACATCAACTGCTGAGATTCATGCAAAGACAGATGGCAGGGGTAGGGTCAATGCACTCGTGATCCTACATCCAGTTGATGGAGTCGAATATCTGAGAAAATCAGATCGACCATCTGTCATTTCCAAACCGGCCCTTCACAATGATTGGGTCAGCCAGCTTTGTATAGCCGAGACGACGGTCTGAGACAATCCAGTCGTCTTTCTGAGATTGTCGATTTGGACCTCTCGTTTTTATCTTCTAGAGATAGCCGCTTTAGCCATATTCAAGAGTCATTTTAAGGTGGAATCTGAAGCACCAGAATCTCAGTAAAGGTAAATAGAAGAATTTCCAGAGGTACCGGCTCAGGGATCGAACCAATTGCTAAATATTTTATACTTACATGATTTTTCTGGCAAAAATCCACTTTGGATTTCCCGTATCTTTTATGTTAATTATTTTTTACTTAATATGCTGATACCTCTGTAATTATTAAAGCTGATTTTATCTCCCATCGTTTGTATATTGGGACGATAATGCCCTTTTCAGTCATCTGGAACTTCTCCCTTCTCGATACATAACTTTATCAACTCACACAAACTGTGAGGTATGTATTCACCGCCGTATTCAAGCATTTCATCGTTAATACTGTCTACCTCAGAAGCCTTACTATTATTTAAGTTCTTAATTATATCCCTAACCTCAGAGGTACAGATTTTCTCAACCAGGTTTTCTAACATATCGTCTTCTACTTGGATGTTGCAGTTGTATTTCCCTATACTTTCACATCCCAACAATCCCGTACGAAAGATTCTCTCAAAGCCTCTATCATCGCGTCTATTTCATATTGTATTTCACCCTTGCTATTTCCCATTCTGACTCAATAAGATCCCTAACAAAGCCCATGTGCCCTCTATATCTTTATTGTGTATTAGCGCCTCGAAAGTTGCCCTGTCTATATTCTGTAATTTATCGATTTTGATTCTCGCTACTTTCTTCTCTTTAGTTCTCTTTATTTTTCATCCTTGAGCTAAGTTCATTTTTTAGACTAGAACCAGTTCAGGTCAGCATTGCATTCAAAATCCCCCATGGCCCCTGTATCCTTAACAAGCTCTCTTGGTATTTCATCCGCAACAAAGTCAATTATACTGTGGCTATCTCTTTTGCACTACGCGCACATATGGATCATTTTATGCCTGAAGCAAGTACTTGTAACAAACAAGGCCTAATATAAGCATAAGCTAATTAATCTGCCTCCTTTGCGATTTTTTTTGCATCCCTAAAATTACGTAACACCCTTCCTGTAATTTCGCATTCCTTTTTCTGAACATTGGCAGACAGCATAATACCTAAGGCTATCAGTTAAATTGGGATTTGCAGAGTTTTGAATGCTTAGAATTTCAATTCCTTAAATTTCTATATTTGTATTTAGAATAGAATTTTTAGAGAAATAATTAAAATAACGAGTTCTTACTTGTTAAATTAAAAAGAATGTAAACACTTCTTTTGATCTCTTTCCTAGCAATATGTATGTTTAAAGATATTTATTGCATTACATATTTATTTGTATGTTTAGCCCATTAAAGCCCGAAGTGCCACTTTTCCAATACTTTTGTCATTGGATTTGTTCACTATGAAAACGTTTTTTATAAAATTCCAAAATAATAATTTCTGATGTAAAATTATCTTAACTTTTTAAATATGTAATGCAAATTTTGAAAAAATGCATTCCTAAAAACTTATGATTTTTTATTTATAAAAACGTGGTTTTTTAAATCAAACTGTTTTTCAAATAAAGTTTTCACTTCGTATCCGCTAAAGGAAATCAGTCAATAGTGAATAAATTAAGGCATTGGACCCTAAACTTAAAATTGTATGGAAAAGTTTTGCAAAAATCAAAATATCCATATCCAATATGGCGGCCAAAAGCCAAAAATTCTATGCTATTATCATCTCTTTTACGAATAATAAGACCTTTCATTAGATTTTAATGAAAATCCACATATGGGGTTTTTGTGGGTCGCTGATTAAGAATCTGCTATCAGATATTCCAATTTTAAGATGACAGATCCAATACGGCATTTTCGCGAAACCCATCCATACAATCTCAAGTTTAGGATCCAATGCCACGATTTATTCACTATTGTATGATTTCCTCCGGTGGATTCAAAGTGAACATTTTATTTGAAAAAAAATATTTTTTTAAATTACGTGTTTTATAAATAAAGAACCATGACTTTTTAGGATCGAATTTTTTTTAAATTTACATATTTGAAAAGTGCAGATAATTTTAAATCAGAAATGATTATTTGAGAATTAAAAAAAAACAAACGTTTTCACAGTGAACAAGGCCGCTGACGAAAGCTTTGGAAAATTCCCATTTTTGGCGTTAATGGTTTAAGAAATTTGAAATAACTTTCTTTTATTTCAAATTAAGGCCGAGTCTAAACAATCGGACTGTACGTAGATTTATGTCAATTTATAACACGGTCGACTCGAAACGTACACTCAGAAAAATGTTTGTTTGAATCGAACAATAGAATTTGTTTGAATTCAAATAATTGAATCTAATAAATTTTTTGCTTCAATTAAAAAAAGGTTTATTTAATTTTACGAAATGGAAACTATTTGCCTTATTTATTGAAACAAATTATTTGTTTAGTACAATTTCTTTGATTTAAACAACAAATTGGCTTTTATTAAACAATGTATTTGTTTAAAATATATTTATTTGAAATCATAAAAGTATTTGTTTGATTCATCCAAAAACTACAATACAAAGCAGTTCTATAAAGTGCCGCTAGGCGTGCTAAAGCTCTGCCGGCCGTTCCTAAGGAACTAACGTAGAGTCTAAATTAATTGTGATTTATTTGATGGCATTTGTCTGTTTTTTAGTCTTGCTTTATTCTAAAGGTTCTAATTTACTTTCAAATCATAAATTAGTTAAAAAATAGACGAAATATCTCTATTTTAGGATCTACTTGAATTTTAGGACTTTTACCTTGGATATAATTGAAGATTTCGGACGTGTGTGTCTTTTTCAATACCAACCTTCTTTCTTTATAAAGATAATTAATGAAATCAATCATGTTTTTTTTCTATTCTAATTATCATTGTTCACTTAAAAGCATGGAAAATTATATATACATTCAATTCAAATGTCTAACTGTGGTTCATTTCTCATAATTCTAATTTATAATTGTTTAATTCAGAAGTGAGAAGCACGGCGTTAAGAATTAAACAGAATCATGCATTCGGATTGAATAAGTGTTTCTGCATTTACATATTCAATGATAATTATGAATAATAATAAACATATTATCGAGCTTACACATTATTTGTATAAAGAATGCTCAATTTTGAGGTTAAGTGTAAAAAAAAAGATTTACTTCACTTGAACAAAATCTATAATTAATTTTAAAAACATATATTTAATGTCAATAATTAATTTACTCAATTTAAACAAAAGATTTATTTAAGAAGCCAAAAATTTATTTGAAACGAACAAATAAGGACAAACAAAAAATTGATTTGAAGAAAAAAAATCGTTTGACCCCATATTAAAGATATAATTTGTTAAATTCAAACAAACATTTTTCTCAGTGCACGCACTTGGAAAATGAAAGGAGACATGGGCTGTGTGCAGACGTATGAACACTCCCTAAAACTGGATATTATTTCATTTAAATTGCACCCATTTAGTGTATTTTAGGCACAGAAATGCAGGCAGAAGAAGAAAGCAAATTTTTTCTTGTTCGATCATCCTTTATGGTCGGTCATAATTTATATTAGTGTGAAATCTGAAATCTGAAATTTAAAATTCATCATATTGTAAATAATAAAGGGACACAGAGAAAACGATATCACATGAATTGCAATATATATATATCGTAATTCTTGTGCTATATATCGTAATTATCGCATTATAATAACGAAAAATCGTGTTATCGTGAATTGCAAGATTTTACATTATATTATTATTTTATTATATTATATATAAGGGGTTCTAGTAGTGGCCAAAAATGTTAGTGCATTATAATATCTTACAAAGCTCTGGAACCTGCTTGAACGTTATTATATTGCGCTTTATATCAATACAGAGGTTTTGCGATATCATTGTGCGATATCTTTTTCTCTGTGCATATAGAAACATAAATATACCCGTATATAATGATACTTCAAATTATATTACATTTTGAATTATTAATATTTTTACTTTTATTATACTTTTACTTCTAATAAGCAAGGTTTTGTCAACAAAGTTGAATAGCCCGGGAAGATCATTTAAACTTTAACAAACAATGCTTAGAAGCACGTTTTAGAAGTTCAGTATGGAAATGAAGAGATAGAAAGTTTCAATTATATAAGGATTGAATCAATCAAACCATCTGTTATGATATTCACTTTTACGGGCATGTACCAAAGTATCACGTGACGGTTCTAAATTCAATGGGTTTATAATTTGAAAAATGCATAATATATACGTTGATTTTGTGTTGTTTTTAGTTGAAACAAAATTGAGACAAACGGAGAATAAGAATGCAGCAAAGTTCATATTAGAGTTTCACACTTAAACTATTCTCATTTTGAGAAAAAATCTTATTTTGAGAAAGTAACAAATGAGCTGCAAAAAAATTATCTCGCTGTTTTACGATGTCTGACTTTTTTCATTGTGTTTAAATAGTGCAATTTTATTAGTCGAGTACATACAAGGCTTTTGATTGAAACATCATTCTATTGTGAATGCTTCCAATTTAAAAACCTTCAAATTTACTTTTGTTATTGCCACAATTTAAAATGCTTATGTGAAGGAAATTTTAAAATTGTATAGCTTAGAAAATATCTCTTGTAAATCAGTAAACCTAATACATTTTCAATTTAGTAACTGGCCGCGCATAGTTGTCCAGCACGGAATTTTTTCTTTTCAAGGTCTATAAACCGTGCAGAATGTTACCAATTCCAAAACCGTGAAAAAAACCAGTTATAAAAAGACTTTTTTGTAACGCATGCACGAAATGTAAACTGTTTAAGGCATGTATTGCGTGCGGGAAGTGACCAATTCCAAAACCTTGGTAATAAGCAGTTATAAAAAGACTTTTCCTAGCTTTTGCGCTTGCGCTGTTTGCGCAACATTAATTTTTCTAGCTGTTTCGCGTGCGTAGTTCGAGCCAGATTACTTTTTCTTGCTGTTACGCTTGCGCATTTCGATTCGGAAATACTTTCCATGACTGCCGGAATCATAACCTCACTACATTATGATTTCACGCTTGTGTGACTGATTGTGAGTAGTGAATAGTATTTGGACAAACTCGAAGTGATAATTTATTATAAATGACTGATAAATTACAATTAATTATCGATGAATTAACGACAAATTACTGCAAATTTATGAAAGTTTTGAAAATGTTTGGATTCCTTCTTAGAAGCTTTTAATACTTTCAATTTCTGGAAATTTTTGGTTCTTCACAAATTCACCGAAAATTTCTGGACATTTTCGGTGATTTTTGGTAATTTATCCTCCAAATTACCGAAACTTTTTGTTTTAATTGTTTCTCAAATTGAAAATTTTCTGCATTTATTACAAAAAATATCGTGTGCAACAGGTGTTGAAAGTAGACAGCTGCAACTCTTGTGAAGTTTGCAGTACTTGCCATTGGTTCATCTTCGGGTCGATTTCGGCTCATCTTCGGCTCGTTTGTAGCTGGCCTACAATCCGCCAACCACTTGCCTACAACTCCCCTTCAATACGCCACTCGATGGTACAGCAAACTTCACACTCGCATGGAACTGCCTATTTCCGCGTTTGTAGCACAATATATTACTTTGTAATGTATACACGGAATGTTCATTCTCGTGTAATATATAGCTTGCTGGAAGTGACCAATTCCAAAACCCTTTGAGCAAGATTACTTTTTATAGCCGTTCCGCATTTTGAATTATACCAGGTGTATACATATGAAACCGGTATTTTTTCAAGAAAAAAACACATTTATTTCAAGAGAATGATAACAAATATTTTATTCAAAGTATGCGC